>NC_092087.1:76891312-77191312 GCF_045679555.1 Salvelinus alpinus
TTATTACTGTAACATATACAGTATAGTGGGTTGTGTTATTACTGTAACAGCCAGTATAGTGGGTCGTGTTATTACTGTAACATAGACAGTATAGTGGGTCGTGTTATTACTGTAACATATACAGGATAGTGGGTCGTGTTATTACTGTAACAGACAGTATAGTGTGTCGTGTTATTACTGTAACAGACAGTATAGTGTTGTGTTATTACTGTAACACAGACAGTATAGTGTTGTGTTATTACTGTAACATATACAGTATAGTGGGTTGTGCTATTACTGTAACAGACAGTATAGTGTGTCATGTTATTACTGTAACATATACAGTATAGTGGGTTGTGTTATTACTGTAACAGACAGTATAGTGTGTCATGTTATTACTGTAACATAGACAGTATAGTGGGTTGTGTTATTACTGTAACACAGACAGTGTAGTGGGTCGTTATTACTATAACATATACAGTATAGTGTGTCGTGTTATTACTGCAACACATACAGGTTATAACTGTCACTCAACTCAGCAGCATGTCCTCCATGTAGACATAATGTGCTTTACAACTGGCTTGAGGAAGAACTTTCCCCTAACAGCAGATCTAGGATAAGATGACCTGTTCCTCAACCCTATCCATAACTATAAGGTGGAAAAGAAACATCTAATCCTGGACCAGCATTTAGGGTACAACGTCTAACAACTTCAGTAGTTTCAGGACAGAAACCCATGTCAATACTCACCTCTAGTGGACTATAAAGTCAAATCTATCCCTCTTTCAAATTCCAAAAGGTCCTACAATAAGATATCACAGTCAAGGAGGATGTAGGAAATTATTATTATTGTTTTGACATCCACATTATTTAATTTCCGTTATTGAATATTTACCGTGTCATTATTCTGTTTGTGTTTCAGGCAAATTCACCAATCACACTCAGCACTTATCTAGTGGGCTATGGTTTACAGTAGCCAGTTTGGTTGCTGTCCAACTGGTCTCGGTCAGGACAGTCAAATAAGCAGCAGTGAGAGTTCAGAAGGAAACTATTTCTCCCACGTTCTATTGGCTCATTGCGGAGAGAGGAGCAAGGCACTGATTTCCCATGAGGTGAACAGACCCCCCTATGTCTAGAGAACTGTCCCTCTACACCCCCAAGTCGTGGGTTCTTTCTTTCTCTCTCTCTTCTTCTTTCTCTCTCTCTGTGTCGCTACCCTTCTCCTCTCTTCTCCCTGCTATTTCTGTCTGTATAACTCCCTCTCTCTCCTTCCTTCCATCCAGTGGTGTAAAGTCCTTAAGTAAAACTACTTTAAAGTACTACTTAAGTCGTTTTTGGGGTATCTGTACTTTACTGTACTATTTATATTTTTGCCAGCTTTTACTTTTACTTCACTACATTCCTAAAGAAAATAATATAATTTTTACTCCATACATTTTCCCTGACACCCAGGAAAATGATCCAATTCACACACTTGTCAAGAGAACGTCCCTGGTCATCCCTACTGTCTCTTATCTGGCGGACTCACTTAAATGCTTTATTTGTAAATTATGTGTGAGTGTTGGAGTGTGCCCCTGGCTATCCGTCAATAAAAAAAATCAAATGTCTGGCACCGCATTGAGCGGCCGGGGACTGTGATATTGTCAAGAATGTCTAAAACAGTACTGAAGATGAGCATGGAAAATATACGATATCAACAACTATGATGGGATTATTCTAGAAGTATCAGGGGAGATTGAGATGTTTTCCTATTCACAGATATGGACATTGGACAGTAGGCCTTATGTAGATTTGATACATCCACAAGGGCCCAATGATGACCTATGAACTATAGACACACATCTACTGGAAAGTGACGAACCCCAAATAAAATGGTCATAGATCGATGGGCGATGGCATGGTTGAAAGACTCGTTTTTTTAATGAATACCGAGAACCCTAATAATGACCTCTATATCCAGGTTGGAGCCATGGTTTCACAATATGGGGCTATGCACAGGGAGCAGACCGAGACAAAGAGAGCATTGTATTCCTCTACCAACTCTTCATGCTTCATTTCACACTGGAACGCTACTGGAGATAGCCAGGCTATTACGCAATGTGTTCCAATACAATACAGTGGGTGCTCCCCAAATGGGACCCTATTCCCTATAAAGTGCACTACTTTTGACAAGGGCGCTGGTCAAAAGTAGTGCACTAGTTAGGGATAGGGGCCATTTGGGACACAGACGGTGTGTTCCTTGTTTGACAGGATGTGATGAAGAGAAGCTGATATGTGATGTATTGAACATGATGGACTTTTTTCTTATAGAGGCCATATTGCAGCATATTGCTATTATTGGGTTGGTTAGCTGAAGCTCAACTAGCTGTGAAATCAATTATAGTGTCAGAACACAACATATCTTGTCTGTACTGAAGTGGGTGGCGGTGTTGAGGGAAGAGTTGGTGGTGTTCAACCCAAGAGGCCTAAAGTACTGTAGCTCCCTGTTAATGTAGTGGGGCACCACTCAGAACCTGCCATGAGTATTCAGACTGTTACCCATCCACCCTCCACCACTAACCCCCTCTCCCTCTCTCTCACTGTCCCTCGGAGATGGAGAGAATACTCCCTCTCCCTCTCTCTCACTGTCCCTCAGAGATGGAGAGAATACTAATAATATGTAAACGAGGGGTGTATGGAGAGATGGGGGGGGGGAAGAGGGGTACAAGAACTAAAAAGGGTGCAGAACAAAGGCTGGGGGGCGCCAAAAGAGGGGCGCCAAGTTTCCACGACAACAGAACAGAGCCAAGAATGGTTAGGGGGAGTCACATGGTGTTGAGGGCTTTTAAATCAGCGAGTGGAGCTTGAAGCCTGGGATCAGTCCATGTGGTGGATGCCAATGGCAACAACATGAGTGGGATTGGGACCCACAACCACAGTAGTGTGACGGTGATGGCGTTTGATATGAACAGGACCGCGGCTCTCACCACGGTCGACCAGGATATGAACGCAGCAGTACATGGTGGGTAAGGTCAACTACAGGGCTGCTTTTTGGTTTCTGTTGAATCTAGCCTCTTCATTTGTAAGTTGAACTGGGAGTGTTGTTGGTTGAGTGGGACTTTGTGTCTTGAATAAGTTTCAGTGTTTGACTTGAAATGAAGGTGGACCTTAGTCTTAGTCCCCTCTTCTTAGAATATGTTCACCATAGTCACTTTTTCCTTTCCTTCTTCTTCCAGAGTTCAAGGTGTTCAACATCATCCTAATGTCTCTAGCCTTGTGTGTTCTCACCATCACTGGCCTGTTCTGCAGCATATCCTGTCACAACCGCAGACGGTAAGGCGTGATGTACTACAATACCCATAATGCTTTGTACTACATATGAATCTTAGCAAAGATTGTAAATTATATTGACAAGATATTGGATATGTCCTCAAATATGGAAGGCAGGCCGGAGGAGGCGAGATCAGGTGGGACCATTCTAGCCAATGAGAGGGCAGGTAATCGTGTAAACAGGCCATAGTTAGATCAAGCACTCATCTTTGTATCTATGCCATTATAGCGTCTGTTAGAGAGCATTGGCAGCGCCATTGAGGCTCTCTCTATTTAAAAGTCTTCATCATTGATTGATTGTTCCTAACTCATAGGAATCCCCACTCAGTTGACTACTTTAAAATGGTGGAGGCCCTCAATGGCAAGGTCCATTCTAAAACAGGTTATATCCATGATGAGTCCTCTATCTATCTCTATGACAGAAGGCACATCTCCGATATATAAAGTCAGTTTTTGGGTAAGTTGCAGAAATTCCATGTGTCCAGTTATATCAGTGCATTCATAACAACCATTACGAAACGTCTATTCGATCAAATAAGCCTCACGTAGCAAATCAGCAATTACTTTTTTTTATTGACAAATTCAACACTCTCTCGTTGACCTCCATACAAAAATGTATTTTCGTGGACAGATTTTGGGTGGGGTAAAACCTCTCGCTTTGCATCTCCTGTCACGGTCGCAGGAGGTAAGGCTTGTTGTACTACAGTATCCATAATTCCCTATACTTCATATATATATCTTAGTAAAGAGGCTCTACAGCATCTCCTGTCACGGTCGCAGGTCATCTGTCTCTGGGTCATGTTTATCTCTCTGGCTTACAATTACCTCTCTGAGTCATGTTGGCATCTCAGCTAAAGTCATCTTAGTAATGACTCTCACTCGTTAGGCTACATTGGAGCAAACTAAATATTTGGTCATTGAATATGACGCTTAAATTACATTGAACCTTTGAAGGTTGTTTTGGTGACAAACCTAGACGTGTAGCCCAGAGGAGGCTGGTGGAAGGAGCTATAGGAGGCCAGCTCAATGTAACGGCTGCAATGGAATTAATGGAACAGAGTGAAACATGTCGTTTCCATGTTTAATACCATTCCATTTATGCCATTACAATGAGCCCGGCTTCCTCTGGTGTAGCCTTTTCCTCACTGTACGACTCCACATTTAACACAGTAGAACAGTGACACTCCATGGACATATGACAAAACTGAATGGTCTTTTACAGCCACCGTTTTTACCATGTTGGTGTGCACACAAAATAATGATGGCCATTTTAATGCATTGGTTTAAAACGACAAGAAAGAACACATAGAAAGTCCCACAGTTCCCTGAAAGCACATGATATCTTTTCCCGCCTCCAGGCTGTCGAAGAGGGCCCATGTGTATGAGAGTGCTGTGCTTCGTGACGTACCAGTCAACCCGGTGGACATCAGAGCTGTCAACAGATCCACCAGTTTCAGAAACCCTCTCTCATTCTTCAGAAAACAGGAAGCATCTAAGGACAACTCCAGAATCTACTACATCTACAGTAACCCTCTACCCATAGGGCTGGAGGAAGAGGACAATATCCAGAATATCGCCCCTGGTGGATCAAAGGAGCAAGAAGAGCTAACCTTTCAGGACTACGCCAATGATCCCAATAGTGGTATCATCCTGGACCCGCCCAACTTTTACATGCAGCTCTAGAGCAAGGTGGCATGTTCCACTTCATGGGAGGGGTGTT
This sequence comes from Salvelinus alpinus, assembly GCF_045679555.1. Lineage (NCBI taxonomy): Eukaryota > Metazoa > Chordata > Actinopteri > Salmoniformes > Salmonidae > Salvelinus > Salvelinus alpinus. Next base: position 76,896,321 of record NC_092087.1, read on the forward strand.
TGATTTTTGTGTCCTATTCAAGTTTCTATTTCGGGAAAAACATTGTCTAAAGTGAATGAACTTATTTGGAAGTTGTGAAAGATCCTTTTTCCCCACACTTGGATATTTATTGAATCGCCATAAAACAGTTCAGACATGGATGGTGTGCTTTAGAAAAGAAGCATAGCGTGAAATACACAGAGACCAGAACGATAGATAGTAGCTTCTCAGAGAAAATATCTAAAGAAATGGTTATCATCACTGCTGAGATGAGCAATCAATTGATCGATCAATTGTACTCCTGGGCAATACAATTGAATTAAATAAGAGTCAGTCACAGAATAGCCTTCAGGCGATTGGCTGGGTTTCCCTGATCAGCCAATCCATGGCCTCCTTGCGGCCCTGTCTCTCCAGCTCTGCTCCAATCGTCTCCCGGCACTGCCTGTGGTACTCGTTCACCCAATCACGCTGCAGGAAGAGAAGAGAGAGTGTCACACACAGAGTGATAACATACAAAATGGCAGAACTATTACTCATCGATTTCCCCGGTTTCAAAGAGCACCTGTGGATATTTCCTGAAGACCTCCTTATATATTATCTTTCTCTCCTATGGCAAAGCTGATTTGAAACTGAAAGATTGTTTTATTTCTGCTCTACTACGTGTCACTTCATTCAACCAAACAATACAGTATTTCTACCCAAGTTTCAAGGGCTGTTTACATTATAGAGCTGTATAATGATGACTTTTTAAAATTATAAATAAATGAATGACACCTCCTAAAGAAACAGTGTGTTTGGTAAAATATGAATTCCAAAGAATGGGGACCAAGACTGACCTCTTTCTGGGTGAGAAGATCTGTGTTTACCATCTTGGCTTGGATGGGGACCAGAGTGAGAGGCTCAAACGTCAAACTGCCCTTGTTCCTGTAGTTGTACTGAGGACACGGTCACATGGTCTTCACTAGTCTTCACACTTAATTTTACACGTAGTCAGTCAATCTGTCTCCATAAACATCAATACTCATTCTTCACTCTATACACACTTCATTTTATACTTATTCAGTCAATCTCTCACCTTGGGTTTTGCTGGCACCACCAGAACAACGTTTTCAATTCTAATGCCAAACAAGCCGTCCTCATAGTACCCAGGTTCTGAGGAAAGGAAGGAGACAAGTTCAGGTGTGTGTGAGAGAGAAACAGAGAGACGGAAAGAAACAGAGAGAGAGAAATAGTTAAACTGTCTGTGTGTTTGTGTATGCATGCATGATAGTAAGTGTGTGTGTGTATGCGTGCCTGCATGTCTGTGTGTGTGTGCATGCATGTACGTGAGTGTGTGTACGTCCCCACCATCGCTGACAATCATGCCTGCCTCCAGGGGCTCGTCTGCGAAGGTCTTGTAGGAGATCCCACAGGGTCCCTCGTGGACATTGAGGAAACATCCCACCCCGTGGCCTGTACCATGAAGGTAGTCCAGCCCAGACTCCCACAGCGCCTGGCGGGCAAACGAGTCCAGCAGGTGGCCTAAGGGACAAGGGGGGAGTGGAGGTTTACATTTCACATATTAGTCATTTAAAAACAAACACTGGCAACATTGAGTACTCCACACACAAGGTCTCACCTTTGGTTCCGTTGGGGAAAATGGCAGCGCTGACGGCTATATGTCCCTTCAGAACATAGGTGAAGGTTTCCTGAGATATAGAGAGAAAATCTATAGGTCACTGAACATACCACTGGGACTTTCCTTCTGTCATACGCTGTAGCAGGTCATGAGAGGAGAGGCCATATGGATAACTGTTACCTTCTCGTAAGCAGAGGGGGATCCAAAGTGCATGGTGCGGGTGACGTCTGTTGTTCCATCACTAGAAAACACCAGAACCACAATTTATTAGAACAATATGTTTTATTTGTAACGTGCTTTTCTTATGTGTCACATTATTACGCATTACATGATTTGGTGAATGTGTAGCATTATTACATGTAGGATTATGTGCAGCATTATTACATGTGGGATTATGTGCAGCATTATTACATGTAGGATTATGTGCAGCATTATTACATGTGGGATTATGTGTAGCATTATTACATGTGGGATTATGTGTAGCATTATTACATGTGGGATTATGTGTGGCATTATTACGTGTAGGATTATGTGTAGCATTATTACATGTGGGATTATGTGCAGCATTATTACATGGAGGATTATGTGCAGCATTATTACATGGAGGATTATGTGCAGCATTATTACATGTAGGATTATGTGCAGCATTATTACATGTGGGATCATGTGCAGCATTATTACATGTGGGATCATGTGCAGCATTATTACATGTGGGATTATGTGCAGCATTATTACATGTGGGATTATGTGCAGCATTATTACATGTGGGATTATGTGCAGCATTATTACATGTGGGATTATGTGCAGCATTATTACATGTAGGATTATATACACCATTATTACATGTAGGATTATATACACCATTATTACATGTAGGATAATATACACCATTATTACATGTAGGATTATGTGCACCATTATTACATGGAGGATTATGTGCAGCATTATTACATGTAGGATTATGTGCAGCATTATTACATGTAGGATTATGTGCAGCATTATTACATGTGGGATTATGTGCAGCATTATTACATGTAGGATTATTGCTTACATATACTGGGCTCCCGAGTCGAGGAGGTAGATTTCGTTTAGAGAGAGAGTTCTGTTGGTTTCAGGGAGGGGTCTATAGGACAACAGAAATAAGTACATAAATACAAAATAAGTTATTGATTATAACAACTCTACATTAATTACAGTGTAATAAAGTTGTACAATAAACAAAGGTACCTGTAATGAATGATTGCTCCGTTTGGTCCAACACTGGAAATGGATGGGAAGCTGAGTCCGACAAAGTCTTTCTGTTGGCTGAAACCACATGAATATTTATTTATGTGTATTTAAGCAATAAGGACTGAGGGGGTGTGGTATATGGCCAATATACCACGGCTGTGGGCTGTTCTTAGGCACAACGCATCAGAGTTGAAGTAGGTACATACAGTTCCTAATTGTTTCAATAGAGGGAGTTAAAATGCTAAATATCCCTCTCATGCAAAAACCTCTGACTCACTGGGAATATCTCAATTACATACTCCTTGCGTCCTCTCTACTCTCTGTCTCCTTCTCAAAACCCATTGGATGAGAATGCCAGAGGTCCCTCCCCTCTGACCTTCTCCTCCAATGTGTTTGGAGAAAGAGATGAGAGGTGTATGCAATTGTCCTATTGCCTTGTGCTTCAGAAAAGATTTTTCACAGTGTAGTGACTGCATGGAACCTATAAAATCTCAATCTAAGGTCCAGGATAATAAGTGAAGTTGGAGAGAAAACGTCACAGATGTTGTTATTGTACGGTTGAAGTGAAAAGTAGAACCCCACCTGCGTAACTCCTCGGCCTTATCTGCTGCGGAGATCTCAGTCACTGTGCCTTTTGGAATCTAGAAAACCACAACCACACAGTACATGACACGTAGTCATTACAACACTCACAGCCAAAAAGTCTGCCATCATAAAACTGTAATACGACTTTCAGCTACAAAACTACTGGAAATGACATTTTAAAAGTACATATAAAGTACCTCTTTTTCCAACCAAGCGAAGAGCTCACAAAGGGCGACAGCATCCTTGATCTGTGGTTGAGGAGAAAAAGTCAAACATGATCAATGGCTGGTTGATGATACAATTATGGTGATTTTATGGTGTCTAAAATCCAATTAAATAATTGTAAGGGTCAAAAGGTCAAAGGTAACTACATGGGCAATTTTCATCCCTTGAATCTCGGTGGCGTTCTTGACAGCTTTGGCGAGGCAGAGATGAGTGTAGGGGATAGGAGACCGGTGGGCCTGTGGACAAAACAGAAAAACAAAGCAATGAATTAGTAGGTACCTGATGCTACACATATCATTTTACTAAATAGGCCTACATGTAAACTCAGCAAAAAAAGAAACGTCCCTTTTTCAGAACCCCGTCTTTCAAAGATAATTCGTAAAAATCCAAATAACTTCACAGATCTTCAATGTAAAGGGTTTAAACACTGTTTCCCATGCTTGTTCAATGAACCATAAACAATTAATGAACATGCACCTGTGGAACGGTCGTTAAGACACTAACAGCTTACAGACGGTAGGCAATTAAGGTCACAGTTATGAAAACTTAGGGCACTAAAAAGGCCTTTCTACTGACTCTGAAAAACACCAAAAGAAAGATGCCCAGGGTCCCTGCTCATCTGCATGAATGTGCCTTAGGCATGCTGCAAGGAAGCATGAGGACTGCAGATGTGGCCAGGGCAATAAATTGCAATGTCCGTACTGTGAGACGCCTAAGACAGCACTACAGGGAGACAGGACGGACAGCTGATCGTGTAACAACAGCTGCACAGGATCGGTAAATCCAAACATCACACCTCCGGGACAGGTACAGGATGGCAACAACAACTGCCCGAGTTACACCAGGAACGCACAATCCCTTCATCAGTGCTCAGACTGTCCGCAATAGGCTGAGAGAGGCTGGGCTTGTAGGCCTGTTGTAAGGCAGGTCCTCACCAGACACCACCGGCAACAACGTCGCCTATGGGCACAAACCTACCGTCGCTGGACCAGACAGGACTGGCAAAAAGTGCTCTTCACTGACAAGTCGCGGTTGTCTCACGAGGGGTGATGGTCGGATTCGTGTTTATCGTCGAAGGAATGAGCGTTACACCGAGGCCTGTACTCTGGAGCGGGATTGATTTGGAGGTGGAGGGTCCGTCATGGTCTGGGGCGGTGCGTCACAGCATAATCGGATTGAGCTTGTTGTCATTGCAGGCAATCTCAACGCTGTGCGTTTCAGAGAAGACATCCTCCTCCCTCATGTGGTACCCTTCCTGCAGGCTCGTCCTGACATGACCCTCCAGCATGACAATGCCACCAGCCATACTGCTCATTCTGTGCGTGATTTCCTGCAAGACAGGAATGTCAGTGTTCTGCCATGGCCAGCGAAGAGCCTGGATCTCAATCCCATTGAGCACGTCTGAGACCTGTTGGATTGGAGGGTGAGGGCTAGGGCCATTTCCCCCCCAGAAATGTCCGGGAACTTGCAGGTGCCTTGGTGGAAGAGTAGGGTAACATCTCACAGTAAGAACTGGCAAATCTGGTGCAGTCCATGAGGAGGAGATGCACTGCAGTACTTAATGCAGCTGGTGGCCACATCAGATACTGACTGTTACTTTTGATTTTGACCCCCCCCCTTTGTTCATGAACACATTATACCATTTCTGTTAGTCACATGTTTCTGTGGAACTTGTTCAGTTTATGTCCCAGTTGTTGAATCTTGTTATGTTCACACAAATATTTACACGTTAAGTTAAATAAACGCAGTTGACAGTGAGAGGACATTTCTTTTTTTGCTGAGTTTATTAACAAACGTACTTTACATTGTTTGGGGGTAACTCATCCCCATCATTATACCAATGTGATACAGCTATGCACAGTGGTCATTTTGTGCCTGACTACACAGTTGTACTCTCGCACCTTGGGAATAACCTGCATGAGCACCCACTACAGCCATTTTGTGTCAGACATTACACAGTCGCACTCCCTCACCTTGGGGATGACCTGCGTGAGGGCGCAGCTGGCTTTGTCGCTGATCCACACCTTCTCCTTGGGCCCCAGCGAGGCACACACGGCCTGCAGCTCCGTGAACACAGACTCGTAGGGGGCGGTCTGGACGCTAAGCTCCGCCTTGGAGGGCGTGTCCAGCTGAAGGTGCTCCCTCACCGTCGGCACGGCCAGACGCTTGATGTCCACGAAGAGCCTAGGTGGGGTCAGAGGTCAGATTCATGACCTACTTCTCATGGGAGATCAAAGCATGCTGCGCATTCTATACTGTGTCAGAGAAAGGACAGTCGGGAAAGAAAGTCAAGTGTTTTTATTTTAGATTAATTTGGGTGCTTTTAGGATCTTTTACCTGATTGTGTTCATTCCTACGATGGCGTACGCAAAGAAAACAGGGTTGTACTCGATGTCAGAGCCACGGAGGTTGAACAGCCCTGGGAAGAGTAACACAGTTAACACACTACTACTTTACACCTGTTTGGTGGATACGATTTTTCCTGTTCTCCTTCAACAAATTCAGTAATGTATGTAAGCATTTCAAATTTGATTTAGATTTTTATGTACAGTAGTTTGAATCTTGTAAACAGCTATTTAAAAATGTGTCTCTCTGCTACAAATAAATTAGCTAGCACTGTGTTATTATTATTATCATAATCATTATTATTATGATCCTAATCATTATTATTAATATGATCCTAATCATCATTATTATTATTAATAATTGTATTATGATGATGAGGTTACCCTCCTCACCCTCTAGGGAAGAAGCCCAGACAAACCCCCTCATTTAGACACACTAGTCTAAAAGTGACTGGACGACTGCAATCAACATCAACATTGTCCTCCCTAATTAACACAAACACTCTGGCCAGCCAATCAGCTCTGAGAGCTCTATATGCTCGTTATGGCCAGCTAACGAGGTGCTCAGACAGGCATCTACAGGGACACCCATACAGCCTCAGGGTTCTTGGGTCGTGATCAGGGGGTGTCGTGTCTACCTCACAGGGTTATGCAACGTAACTGTTTGGTGAGGTCATTCAATAAAGTGCATCAACCCTGGTCCTGTAGGTCTACTGGTTGGGCAGACTTTTGTTCCAGCCCAGCACTAACACACCTGATTCAACCCATCAACTACTCTTCAATCAAGACATTTGATTAGGCTGTCATTGTAAATAATAATTTGCTCTTAACTGACTTGCCTAGTAAAAAAAAAAAAAAAATGTTGAATCAGGTGTGCTAGTGCTGGGTTGGAACGAAAGCCTGTGCACCCTGTAACTCAACATGACCAGGGTTAGTGAGTTGGTGTTATTTTATGTGGTAATTCCAACGACTGTTAAGGGTGAATTATATAGGAAAAATGTCTCTGTGCTGTGTTATAGTAACTATATCAGTATAAAGGGAATCATACATGCAATCTCATCCAGCGCCGTGGCAACGAACCAGGAGATCTTCCTCTCGGCCATCTTGGATCTCAGAGCGGTCATCTTGTCTTGCCACGTCAGACCTGGAACAGAGGAGGACCTGGATTAACTGTGAACCAATGATGAGGAAGATGTCATCATGCCATCGTCACTGTTGAACAAAATGCTTTCTGTATCAAAAACATTGTACACACATGTACAGCTACTACCTTTCAACCAATCACAAGATAGGATACATAACACCTCTAGAATGTTGAATAGGTCAATAATGGCTCCAAGCGGTACTACCGACCCGTGAACCCCAGGCCCAGGGTGAGGAGCTGAGTGGAGGGTCTGGTTGGACGGTCCATCCAGATGGCATCTATCAGGTTGTCCTGAACAGCCACCAGGGAGTGGCCTGCACTGGCCAGGGCCTTAGACATGTTCTTCCACTGGTCTGGATGGAACAACAGGCAGGTCATGTAACCATAGTCAGCACCAAAATGGTAGATACTTAGCACTGGAAGTAGAGTACACAACATGTACTACACCATTATCACTGTGTTATTGTGTGTGACGTAAGAGATGTAGAACTCCACGGACCAGCAGCAATGATCCAGGGGTCCACTCCTACTGTGGAGTTGTCAGGCAGCACACTGATCAGCCAGTCCTCCTGGCTGAGTGTCTCCTTCAGACCTGGTGACACACCCGCAATGAGACAGAAAATACTGGCACATCTCACCACAGAGTACACTGTCCCATGTGTAGTATGTCTTATCAAGAGAAGCATCGGCCAATCTATACTAAAGTGGTTAAGTGCATTTGCTTTAAAGTTTCAACTTTAGATGCAGAAGAAACCAACTTCCACTTATACTAGCTTCAACTAGGTGTCTTCAGATGCCATATCCATTCAAGAACTAAGAGTGCTGTTGTTGTTTACCCATCTTCATGAGGGTCCAGTTGTTGTCCATCTGCTGGCTGGCCTGGAGGAAGTACCGTCCGTCTGTCCACATGGCCGCATGCTTCTCCGTAACAATGGCCGTACCTGGAAACATGTCATCAATCAACCAAGGCTACATATCTGTTCTCTGTAACAATGGCCGTGCCTGGAGCCATGTCATCAATCAACCAAGGCTACATATCTGTTCTCTGTCACAATGACCGTGCCTGGAGCCATGTCATCAATCAACCAAGGCTACATATCTGTTCTCTGTAACAATGGCCGTGCCTGGAGCCATGTCATCAATCAACCAAGGCTACATATCTGTTCTCTGTAACAATGGCCGTGCCTGGAGCCATGTCATCAATCAACCAAGGCTACATATCTGTTCTCTGTAACAATGACCGTGCCTGGAAACATGTCATCAATCAATCAACCAAGGCTACATATCTGTTCTCTGTCACTATGGCCGTGCCTGGAGCCATGTCATCAATCAACCAAGGCTACATATCTGTTCTCTGTCACTATGGCCGTGCCTGGAGCCATGTCATCAATCAACCAAGGCTACATATCTGTTCTCTGTCACTATGGCCGTGCCTGGAGACATGTCATCAATCAATCAACCAAGGCTACATATCTGTTCTCTGTCACTATGGCCGTACCTGGAGACATGTCATCAATCAATCAACCAAGGCTACATATCTGTTCTCTGTCACTATGGCCGTGCCTGGAGCCATGTCATCAATCAACCAAGGCTACATATCTGTTCTCTGTCACTATGGCCGTGCCTGGAGCCATGTCATCAATCAACCAAGGCTACATATCTGTTCTCTGTCACTATGGCCGTGCCTGGAGACACGTCATCTTAATAGCTGATTCTTAGTCATGTCTTTAGTTGTCACTATGCTACTGTTCAAAGGTTGTCAAGCAAGGCTACAGAACTGTCTTGTTTTTATGGCCTGATTTCATTTTATTATCAACGTGTCCAATCTCTGACCCTAATTCAATACAAGCAAATGTCTGTCTATATTGTTTACAGATGTCCTGTTCTTTCTTAGGGCGTATAAGTTCACTGTTATAATCAAGGTGTGCATTTATGGGAAATGACAATACAACTTTCCTGGTATTGTATGAAGTGTTGATTTCATCTGGTCTGACATGACCAAAGGCTGTGATAAGTTTGTCTTTGTGTATTCACTGGTGTTCTCGCCAGATCAACCTCCTTTATAACAAGGGAACTAGATCCTGACACAAGTACACACACACAATACCTGCGGAGCCATTGAAGCCACAGATGAATTCACGTCTGCAGTCACATGGTGCGATGTATTCACTCTGTAACAAGAGCGAGAGAGAGAGAGAGATCAGATCCAGTAGTAATCAGGTATAAGTGGTCCCCTAGCAGTTATTATAACATCTTAATTATTCCCCTCTTCACATCACGACAACCAGTGAGAGAGAGAGAGAGAGGGTGTAAGGGAGGGATGAGGATTAGAGAGAGAAAGAAAGAGTAGAGTTAAAGATGTGGAGATGTAGAGGACCCTGCTTGAAAGTCACATTGTCCATTATTAGAGGTCAGGCAGACTTATACTCACTATTGTTCATTATTTCTAATGAGTAATTCTGTGTGTGTGTGTGTGTGTGTGTGTGTGTGTGTGTGTGTGTGTGTGTGTGTGTGTGTGTGTGTGTGTGTGTGTGTTCTTGCATGCGTGCGACCGTGTGTGTGTGTTCAGTACCTGGTGTGCGTCTCCAGAGGGGACAATGTAGGCCTGGATGGGCTCAGCGATGTACTTGGTGTTCCTCATGGCTTGCCGTAGCTGCCGCAGCAGCTCCACCGTGATCTTGGGAGACATGGCAACGTCTAGGGAGAGATATACAGGCGGTAAAGCCATAACTGACGAGCTGAACAGGCAGCTCAATGGGACTCCGGCGGGATCCACAGTTACAGTATGCTCCTGGCTCCCCTCTCGAGTAGGCTAGTTAATCTGTCTGTCACAGTTTTACCTCCACTAGATTACACACAGCAGTGTAAAACAACTGTAACGACCCTGGTTTATATCGACTACCATCGGAGCATGCTTTTGAGGCACAGCTGAATTCCGTGGGGCGACGGGCCAGAAGGTTGCGGGTTCGCGCCCCACAATCCCTGCCTGTTTTGTTACCTTGGTGTCAGAAGTGGGCCATGTATAGCCTAAACTAGAATCCACCTCCTACAAAATGATAAAGAATAATAACAAACGCATCGTTTAACAAACAGGACAAACTCAACAGATGTGTTGTTCATTATTGTGAACTCAAAGTATTAATAATGCGATTACCTGAGCCCATGTTGTCTTCAGCCGTCTATGAGATATCTGACAAATAGCCTGTTTAACGTGGAGCTCAAAGTCTTAGTCTGCACCTGGATCTTTAACCTTGCTGACTCAGACAAACCCAGGGTTAAATATTAACAGATTATGATTATTATCTTTGCTGCAATTGCAAACTATTCAATTACCCTTAGGCCTGAATGCTGCCTTTTTACAGTATACTTTGATCATACATCAAGATCTAAGAAACGCATCAACAAAAAGGCATTTTGTGAGATCATAATTTTGAAAGATTTGACATACTGTAAGGTGTATAATGGATAATATCAGTGGTTTCATTTCAGGCCGTTAAAGGAATAAAATCATCCCATATTATTGATGGAGTAGTTTTATTCACTGATGCCAGAATGGGCGTCATCCAATCGGCTCAACAAAGCCAACGCCGAACTCACGGATTGGCTGAAACCTACATGCGATGTTGTTTACAATTTGAGACCAATTATTTAGGAAGTTCGCTGGCAACAAGTGGGGGGAAACTGGTGAGCTAATTCAATTAAATAATTAAATAATTAAATAATTGAATGATTCCAACTGGCATAATTGTGTTAATCAATTCAATGCAGTTATTTTGTCGCAGTTGGGGTAGGTGTGGCATTTCATCAGTCTGCTGTGGGGGATATTCAATGGAAAAGTTACTTTGAGCAAAATAATACGAATTTCTTAGTCAATATTGTATATCTTTCATTGGAGTATGAGTCACACGTTGTTCATAGCTTTAGTAGTTAACACATTAGACATTTTCTACATAAAACATTCGTGGGCTTTACCTATCTTGCTAGCTAGACAACACTAATGGGGCTACGTGAGTAGCATGTAGCACGCGCGCGTCTTCCACATTACAACCACACGATATTCTCCATTCATCGCTTTCTTGCATCGGGCAACTGAACCCAGCTAGAAAGTTTGTTAACACCATGTCAGTTTAATAAGATAACGTTAAATTGTACATTTACCTTAGAAATACGATTCAGTCGTTTAAAACACTATTTTATGCAGCTGTCCCTTGTGTTAATTTACAAAACAGTAGGCTGCCATTGAATCGTTGACGTTTCTGGTCACGTGACACGAGCTTCCTCCAATAACCACACGGAGATGAGACTCGCCTCCCTTTAAAACCTCTTGAGAATACAGGGTGTAATATTTTCGCATTAGCATAATTTGCTCTACAGATTAAACTGCCTCTTATTCAATCATTGCTCTTACTATATGCATATGAATCATACCATTGGAAAGAAGACAATCTCTAGTTTCTAAATCCGTTTCAATTTTGTCTCTGAGTGATACAGAAGTCATTTCACAGCACTTTCCATGACCAAGAACATAAAATCAAGATGTTTTGTGCTGGCTTCAAAGCTCTGCCTATATATGGTCATGCCTCCTATGACCCGAAACACAACTCACTGGCCTTCCTCTGGGTGTCTAGAGGACGTCAGAGGAAAAATTTCTTGTCTATCTGGGACTGACGTGAAATGAGAGCAAAATCTTTGGCATGACCGACAACTTCCGGTTCTCGATTGGATGGAATTTGAGCTACGTTTTTCTTGTGTTGTGCGGCCATTATTATCTCCGTGTCGAAGTTTGTTTGATACATGTGACCAGATCATCGTAATGTATGTTTTTTCAATATAGTTTAATCAGATTATTTGATTTTTTTAGGGAGTTTTGCGGTGTTCAGTTGTTAGATTTTAGTATCGTTTGAGAAATACGTGCCACTCGACCGGTACCTGTGCTAAATGGAGTGAGAAAGGAACATTTCTGAACGGAACCAACGACTCATCTTGACAAAGGACACTTTGATCAACATTCTGATGAAAGATCAGCCATAGTAAGACCCAATTTACGATTTTATATCATATCTGTTGTGCATGTGAACTGGACGTGGGCGCCTAGCCGAATCTGCCTGGTAAAAATATCGTGTCCTCCGCTAACGTGGTTAGCTAATAGATTTACATATTCTGTCTTCCCTGTAAAACATTTTGAAAATCTGAAATGGTGGCTTTATTCACAAGACCTGTATCTTTCATCTGGTGTCTTGGACTTGTGATTTAATGATATTTAGATGCTACAAGTTACTTGTGACGCTATGCTAGCTGTGCTAATCAGTGGGGTGAGTTGGGGGGTGCTACCGGATCAGGGTTGCTGACTCGTGAGAAGTTAATTCAAAATACAGCGGCTCAAGTAAACAGCAACATGTATGAAACAGTATGTAGCCTACGCCCCTGCATAGGAGCAAAAGGCCTATAGAGATTTCATGAAATTCACGTTTTCAATAATCCGTATTTATCCAAATATATTTTTTCATCATCACATATTATTTTTATGGTTACACAATAAAAACATATATGCAAGACTTCGAAATTCACCTTAAATGGGAAAGTGGCAGTTTAATACATGAATGCATGAGAAAACAATGCATACATACAATGGGACACATTTGCAAACATTTACAGCATCTCTTTCCTTCAAATTGCATTTTTGATACAGTAATTGGACAGGGAAGGACAATTAACAATTGTTGCTCTATTACGTTTGCTTTGATGTTCTGGATATTGGGCTGAAAGAGTATACTCATTCATATTTACCCAAATGTGGAATATTTACAATATAATACAGGAAGTTGGCATCTAAAGTATATATATTTTTTATATCTAGGATAAAAAACAAATAAACAAAAAAATGCTTGCTTCAAGAGTAAATTCAAGCCCACACCATTCAGATCAATGACAAAAAGATCATCAAAATATAGACTTCATTGCAGTTTAGAAAATAGGAATATTTGACAGTTCCAGTGTTGATTCAAAGTGAGGGTTAGGGCTATGCCCAAATGGCCCCCTATTCCCTATATAGTGCACTACTTTTGACCAAAGCCCAAGTCTTTGCTGGGTAAAGCCCCGCCTTATCTTAGCTCACTGGTCCCCATAGCAGCACCCACCTGTAGCACGCGCTCCAGCAGGTATATTTCACTGGTCACCAACAAAGTCAATTCCACCTTTGGCCGCCTTTCCTTCCAGTTCCAGTTCTCTGCTGCCAATGGCTGGAATGAATTTCAAAAATCACTGAAGCTGGAGACTCATATCTCCCTCACTAACTTTAAGCATCAGCTGTCAGAGCAGCTCACAGATCATTGCACCTGTACATAGCCCATTTGTAAATAGCCCATCCAACTACCTCATCCCCATATTGTTATATATATTTTTTTGCTCCTTTGCACCCCAATATCTCTACTTGCACATTCATTTTCTGCACATCTATCACTCCAGTTTAACTGCTAAATTGTAATTACTTCGCCACTACAGCCTATTTATTGCCATACCTCCCTAATCTTACCTCATTTGCACACAATGTATATAGATTTTTTCTATTGTGTTATTGACTGTACGTTTGTTTATTCCATGTGTAGCTCTGTGTTATTGTTTGTGTCGCACTGCCTTGGCCAGGTCGCAGTTGTAAATGAGAGCTTGTTCTCAACTGGCCTACCTGGTTAAATAAAGGTGAAATACATATATATATATTTTTTTTAAGTCTCTGGTCAGAAGTAGTGCACTATATGGGGAATAGGGTGCCATTTGGGATGCAAACCTAGATCTACAGTATAAACTACTGCTGGATCAGAGAGTGTAGGAAGTAGGCTGCAGCTATCGTCAACATCACCAGATATCGCCCAGGCTCCAGCAGTTGTCCAGAACTTCCTGTTTAAATGAACATTGAGATGAAAGATTGTATTACATTAATACGTCTACACAGTAAGGTTTATTTGTATGTTTCTGTTCAGTATTACACTATCACACCTACTGTATTGGGTGTGTGTGGGTGGGTGGGTGTGTGAGTGTCAGTGGTGTACTTACTTGAGCAACCTTCTGCCTGCTTGAAGATGCCCATCTTGTCACTGTCTTTGATAGAGTTCATCTTGTCCGTACTCACCTCCCCTGGAAGTCAACAGGGTATTGGTTATTAAAAGTCACAGTAGTATGTAGCATTGTGAGTTGCCATAGTATTATTACAATGTTATTGCCACTTTATTCTCCCCTGTAATGTCTTCATCAGGCTTCCCTAAACTGAGAATATTGTGTAAAGATTGTTTTGGAGTCTGTGAAAGCTTGGATGGTATATCACGCATTCTCTACCAGAAAGTTGGTTGGCCCTCTTTGATGTCACGTAGGTTGATACATTGCTATGTTTTCATTTATGAAGCCCTTTTACAAAAAGTTCCACTGTTCCTAACATCATTACTAAACTTTAGTCATACTAGCTACCACACCCGGTCTCAGGGATGACTAACTCTGTAGATTCCTTTGGTCTCTCAGAGTTAGGTAAATCAGCTTTAGTTTTCTTGCACATTATTTGTGGAACAATCTTCAAAATGTTAAATGTGAAGTTCTGGTGCCTCTAGGGCAATTCAGAAAGCTGATTGAGGACCTTATTACTGATGAATGTCTTTGTTTTTTTATGACCGTGTTTTTTTTAATGCTTGCATTTTGTATTTATATTTTCATGTGTGTATTTTCTGTAATTTATTGTCTCAGTATGACTCCCTTATAAAATAAAGGTTCAATAAATAATTCTACAGCCTAGTCTGAGTACCCAGATCAAGGAAAAACTATGTTTTTATATGAGACAAATCAACTTTCTTCACAAAGATAGTTTATCATTCACAACTCTGTATGTCTTCGTCCTAGAGTCCTAGACTCAGTCCTAGACTGAGAACGTTCCACTGGGTTCTTCTGATGTCATAAAGGCCATCCTGTCTGTGCTATACTGTGGTACCACTTCTCCATACACTGCTCCCCTCTGTCCTACTGGGACAGACAACTTGGAAGGGGACACAGCCTGCATCCCAAAGGGCACCCTATTCCCTACTTAGTGCACTACTTTTGACCAGGGTGCATAGGGCTTTGGTCAAAAGTAGTACACTATAGAGAATAGCCAGACACTTAACTCCTGCATCAGGTTACCCAGTAGTTTTTCTAGGTTTTGTAAGGCTTTTGAATGGGCAGAATTATTCATTGTCTGGACAGACACAGAGGCCTGAGCAGCTAGCTACTTAGTGCACTACTTTTGATCAGGTCCATTAGGGTTCTGTTAAAAGTAGTGCACTATGTAGGGAATAGGGTGCCATTGGAACGCAACTATCTCCGAGTAGCTCTCAGAGTGGGACACAAGGGCTGAGAAAACAACAAAGCTTAATGGAGGGAAGAATCAACACCTAGCATAGCATCTACACAGACTCCCACGATTTGACAGTTCATTGAAAACGACACACAAAAACCCTGGTAATTGCTCTGTAGCATGAGGAGGAGTTGTTTTTCTCCATTATACAAGGCTTAATCTGTGTCCTGCAAACCATCTGTGAGCAGCCTACCTCCTCATTCTTCAAAAAGGCAATCCTCTGCTCACCAACACCCACAACTCATGTTTCAGCACCTCCATTTCCTCTCTACCTGACTGTCAGTTGTGACACTTTAATGACAAAGACAACTATATAAGTGGTGTGATGTTCAATTACTCAGACAACATAATTATAACGTTTCAGATGTAAACAATAGGTTTACATTCCAGGTGAATGCTTTTGACTAAAGTAGTGTGTCATGGCCTCGAAGAAACTAGATTCCAACATAGATTTCCAAATATGTAAATGGACACACACACAAACACACCTAAACACCTTCTTTGCCCGCTTTGAGGATAATACAGTGCCACCGACGTGGCCCGCTACCAAGGACTGTGGGCTCTCCTTCTCTGTGGCTGACGTGAGTAAGACATTTAAACGTGTTAACCCTCGCAAGGCTCCCGGCCCAGACGGCATACCTAACCACGTCCTCAGAGCATGCGCAGACCAGCTGGCTGATGTGTTTATGGACATATTCAATCTCTCCCTATCCCAGTCTGCTGTCCCCACATGCTTCAAGATGGCCACTATTGTACTTGTACCCAAGAAGGCAAAGGTAACGGAACTAAATGACTATCGCCCCGTAGTACTCACTTCTGTCATCATGAAGTGCTTTGAGAGACTAGTCAAGGATCATATCACCTCCACCTTACCTGTCACCCTAGACCCACTTCAATTTGTGTATCGCCCCAATAGGTCCACAGACGATGCAATCGCCATCACACTGCACACTGCCCTATCCCATCTGGACAAGAGGAATACCTATGTAAGAATGCTGTTCATTGACTACAGCTCAGCATTCAACATCATAGTACCTTCCAAGCTCATCATTAACCCTGGGTCTCAACCCCACCCTGTGGAATTGGTTCCTGGACTTCCTGACGGGCCGCTCCCAGGTGGTGAAGGAAGCAAACAACATCTCCACTTCGTTGATCCTCAACATTGGGGCCCCACAAGGGCCCGTGCTCAGCCCCCTCCTGTACTCCCTGTTCACCCATGACTGTGTGGCTATGCACTCCTCCAACTCATTCATCAAGTTTGCAGACGGCACAACAGTAGTAGGCTTGATTACCAACAACGACGAGACAGCCTATAGGGAGGAGGTGCCGGCACTCGGAGTGTGGTGTCAGGAAAACAACCTCCCACCCAACGTCAACAAAACAAAGGAGATGATCTTGGACTTCAGGAGGCTGAATAAATTTGGCTTGTCACCTAAAACCCTCACAAACTTTTACAGATGCACAATTGAGAGCACCCTGTCGGGCTGTATCACTGCCTGGTACGGCAACGGCAATGCCCACAACCACCGCAGGGCTCTCAAGAGGGTGGTGCGGTTTGCACAATGCATCACCAGGGGCAATCTACATGCCCCTACAGCACCCGATGTAACAGGAAGGCCAAAAAGATCATCAAGGACAACAACCACCCGAGTCACTGCCTGTTCACCCTGCTACCATCCAGAAGGCGAGGTCAGTACAGGTGCATCAAAGTTGGGACCGAGAGACTGAAAAATAGCTTCTATCTCAAGGCCATCAGACTGTTAAACAGCCATCACTAACTCAGAAAGGCTGCTGCCTACATACAGACTTGAAATCATTGGCCACTTTAATAAATGGATCACTGGTCACTTTAATAATGCCACTTTAATAATGTTTACATATCTTGCATTACTCATCTCATATGTATATACTGTATTTTATACCATCAATTGCATCTTGCCTATGCCGCTCGGTCATTGCTCATCCATATATTTATATGTATATATTCTATTCCATTCCTTTACTTAGATTTGTGTGTATTAGGTAGTTGTTGTGGAATGTTAAGATTACTTGTTAGATATTGCTGCACTGTCGGAACTAGAAAGAAGCACAAGCATTTCGCTACACTCGCAATAGCATCTGCTAACATCTGTATTTGACCAATAACATTTGATTTGATTTGCCTTTTCCAATATAACGTTATACTGGTGATAGACCTACGCTTATTGTCACTGTTAGTATTTGACTTGAACTGACGTTTACCTTCAAATGAGGGACAACAATGTGCAGTAGCTGTCATTCTTACTTGAATTACTGTCATCGCTTCAACACCTCTGCAGTGAACCTGTCCTGAAACCACTTCTGAATATGGGTGACTAACTTCTCACTACTTTCAATGACTCACTGAGGAAGATACTTTATTGTTTTTCTGAAGACGCTGTAGGCTCGTAGACTATAAGCCCTAGGGGATCTCACAAGTGCTTAAAGGTCCAATGCAGCCGTTTTCTCAATATCAAATCATTTCTGGGTAACAATTAAGTACCTTGCTGTGATTTAAAATGGTCAAAAATAGCAAAGAGCAATTTCTCAAGCTATAATAAGCAATAAAAATATATATTGTAAAACACAGGAATATCACTTTTCGACTGCACTGGGACTTTACACTTTATTGTTATTGTTAAAACAATTCCCCCACATGCACTGCCAGATGTTTTAGGCTGATCTGATTCATCAGCCAACCCACTTCCTTTTACACCTTACTCCCTGTTCAGTTTTAGGGTCAGGAGAGGGGACTTGGTATATTATTATGGGCACAGACAATAATTTATTCTGTAATGTTTTGACTTTGCCACAATTATCAGTGTTTGTGCTGGAACATTTGTCTGTGTCTTATTTGGAAAGAATGTAACTTTTGAACAATATAGAAATTCAAAGAGAACACGCTTTCAGGCAGATTTTGATAAAGGAATATTGGGCATCATTGCGCTGAACCATAGACAAACAATATACTTCTGTATGTCATCAGCTGTACCTGAGATAAGGAAGCTGGTAATAGCATGGGCACAGACAAGAATTACCCATGTAATGTTTTAAATGTGTCTTCAGTGCCACTGCCTCTGTAATTCGGAGACATAAAAGATTTCTTCTTTTTTCTTCTTTGATCAAAGAATATAGTGAATCACTGTGCTGTACCCATACACATACAGCACTCTATTATTGGCTGTACCTGAGACAAGGAAGCTGACTTTCTGGCATGGTCCGTCCACTGTGGCTAGAGGAGACCCTGGAAGGATGGTGACCCTGGACATGTTCACCTCTAGGACCTCTGCCACCCTATTGCGGAAGTCATATCTGGAGAGAAAAATGAACAATAGACAATTTGTATTGTTGTTTTTATATTTTGTTGGGAAAATATACAATTTGACAACATACATACATACATACATACATGCATACATACATACACACATACATACAGAGGCTGCATAATAATGGCCGGAACGGAGCAAATGGAATGGCATCAAATACCTGGAAACCATGTGTTTTATGTATATTGTACCATTCCACTGATTCCGCTCCAGTCATTATCACGATCCTGTTCTCCCCAATTAAGGTGCAACCAACATCCTGTGATAAATACAGAGCATTCAGAAAGTATTCAGACCCCTGTACTTTTTTCACATTTTGTTATGTTAGACATTCTAAAATGTATTAAAAAAATAAATCCTCATCAATCTACACACAATATCCCATAATGACAAAGCGAAAAACATGTTTTTATAAATGTTTGGTAATTTATTAAAAACTGAAATAGCTTATTTACATAAGTATTCAGACCCTTTGCTATGAGACTCGAAATTGAGCTCAGTGCATCCTGTTTCCATTGATCATCTTTGAGATGTTTCTACAACTTGATTGGAGTCCACCTGTGGTAAATTCAATTGATTGGACATGATTTGGAAAGGCACACACTTGTCTATATAAGGCCCCACAGTTGACAGTGCATGTGTAACGGATGTGAAATGGCTAGCTAGTTAGCGGGTACGCGCTAATAGCATTTCAATCGGTTACGTCACTTGCTCTGAGACCTGAAGTAGGGTTTCCCCTTGCTCTGCAAGGGCCGCGGCTTTTGTGGAGCGATGGGTAACGACGCTTCGTGGGTGTCAGTTGTTGATGTGTGCAGAGGGTCCCTGGTTCGCGCCCGAGGTCGGGGCGAGGGGACGTACTAAAGTTATACTGTTACACATGTCAGAGCAAAAACCAAGCCATGAGGTCGAAGGAATTGTCCATAGAGCTCTGAGACAGGATTGTGTTGAGGCACAAATCTGGGGAAGGGTACCAAAAATGTTCTGCAGCATTGAAGGTCCCCAACAACATCATTCTTAAATGGAAGAAGTTTGGAACCACCAAGACTCTTCCTACAGCTGGCCGCCTGACCAAACTGAGCAATCGGGGGAGAAGGGCCTTGGTCAGTGAGGTAACCAAGAACCCGATGGTCACTCTGACAGAGCTCCAGAGTTCCTCTGTGGAGATAAGAGAACCTTCCAGAAGGACACAACCATCTCTGCAGCATTCTACCAATCAGGCCTTTACTGTAGAGTTGCCAGACGGAAGCCACTCCTCAGTAAAAGGCACATAACAACCAATATATCTGTGTGATATTGAGTATACAAAACATTAAGAACAGTATGCTGGCCAATGTTGATTCCATTGTTTTCCACAGCTGTGTCAAGTTGGCTGGATGTCCTTTGGGTGGTGGACCATTCTTGATACACACGAGAAACTGTTGAGCGTGAAAAGCAGCGTTGCAGTTCTTGACTCAACCCAATATGCCTGGCACCTACAATCATACCCTGTTCAAAGGCACCTAAATATGTTGTCTTGCTCATTCATCCTCTGAATGAAACACACGATCCATGTCTCAAGTGTCTCAAGGCATAAAAATCCTTCTTTAACTTGTCTCCTCCCCTTCATCTACACTGATTGAAGTGGATTTAACAAGTGACATCATTAAGGGATCATATTGTAGATTTCACCTGGATTCACCTGGTCAGTCTGTCATGGAAAGAGAAGGTGTTCCTAATGTTTTGTACACTCAGCGTATATGAATTCATGATGATGTACTGTAATCCCATAATTCAGGATTAGTGATGGTGTATTATCATGTAAAGCATTTGAGATATGGTTGGATTGTTTTCATGGTTCGACTATTGGCCCTGGGCCAAACCCTCTATGAAGATATGATCAATGAGTTGTGTCACATTGTTGTCAATGAACCCTCCATCGTCTTATGCAGGTGTGGCACGTGTGGTGGCTGGCTGAGGAGGTGGTGAGAATACACTCTTTGGAAAAAAAGGTGCTATCTAGAACCTAAAAGGGTTCTTCGGCTGTTCCCATAGGAGAACCCTTTGTAGAACCCTTTTGGGTTCCAGTTAGAACCCTTTACACAGAGCGAGATAATACTTGTGTTTCCTTGATGGTTGAAATATTCAACATAAATGTAAGTGCCAGGTACTCAAGTATTAAAAACAAGTAGTCTAATTACATTTAACACTCTCTTCCTCATTCCCTCTCCAGTTCCACGGTTTAATACCCGATCAGTCTCACATATTGGCTCCCAACACTAACGCCTGTAGGTCTTCGCTTGATGGGCTAACACAGTCTTGAGTTCACAGGCGGTTTAATACCCAATCGCACCCACCTGCTGAAAGACATGACGTTGGGGAAGGTCTGTTCTGCCCAGGGGGATTCTGGAAGAATGACGGCACACGCCAAGACATCGCTGCCCCTCCTCAGGACCAGGGACCTGTGGACCACTACAACAACAACATCAACAACAGCACCAAAGTCAGAAATATACTTTTTATATTATCACCTAAATTACCTTGTTGTTTCTCACATGACATATCCCCTAATAGTGAAGGTGGTTGACATTTTTCTCGTGAACTTGATTCTCTTGGGAAACAATGTGATGCAACAGTTTTGGATTGCAGTTCGGTGAGTGTCCAATGACAATACATCAATATTATGTTTCATGTGCATCCTAAAGGAGTCTAGATTTCTGAACAGACAATGTGTGTCTGTTACCTGTGTACTCCCCTGACATTTGTATGCTGGTGTCTGAGTACAGCTGTCTGTATTCTGTCTGGTCCAGCTTACAGTGCTGTGTGTGTGTGTGTCTCTGTGTGTGTGCGTACATGCTTGTGTGTTACCTGTGTAGTCCCCAGCCAGTTGTATGCTGGTGTCGGTGTACAGCTGTCTGTGTGTCAGGCTGACTGTCCCCTGTCTGTTCGTCAGGTCTCCCACCTCACAACTCAGAGCGTTGTCACGGGAACAACTGGAGTTCTGAGAGAGAACAGAACAAAGCAGAGGACGGAACAAACCATAGAAATATAATTACTAGAAGGGATGTCCCCATTCAAGTCAATAGGGCTGGGTCAGAGGTTCCACGACTGTTCTACTCATTCTAACTGTACTGAAACCAATTCCAACAAACACTTTCACTTCTGGTTTTGAGAACAATGTGAAGTATATGGTTGTGGTTGTGGTGTAGTTTCAAGTTTTAATGTCACATGCATAAGTACAGTGAAATGCCTTTCTTGCAAACTCAAAACCCAACAACTGTGACATTGTCAAAGACAAAGATTCGATGGAATATCAAACACAGTTCCGTTGGATTCCATAAGACTTGTTGATCAAGTGGAATTTTAAAGTTGAAATAAAGCAGAGATCAGCGCTACATAGTGGGAGAAATTACCCTATGATGGCTATGTACTGGGCCCTTATTCATGAAGTGTCTCAGAGTCTGATCTATCCTAGACACTTCATGAAGAAGGGCCATGATGTATTGTAAGTGAAAATGAGAGAATAAACTCACCCCAGCTTCCATGTTGAAGGGGTTAAACGTGTCCCCAACACTGGTACACTGGTTGTCGTTCACCTCAGAGCCTTTACCAGTGATGATCCAGGAAACCTCTGTTACCTGGTTACAGTGGGGAAAACATGATTTTTTCTCTGATGTTATACCATTCTTTTTATACAGCTTCCCTTTTCTAATAGAACCTGTGATATGATTCTACAGTAGATACACTCTAGTGACAGACATTAAAATGTTACAGAGCAGCTGATTTGTTTCTACATTGCTTCTACGTCTGTATTGTGTTTCTATGTCTGTATTGTGTTTCTATGTCTGTATTGTGTTTCTACGTCTGCATTGTGCTTCTACGTCTGCGTTGTGTTTCTACGTCTGCATTGTGCTTCTACGTCTGCATTGTGTTTCTACGTCTGCATTGTGCTTCTACGTCTGCGTTGTGTTTCTACGTCTGCGTTGTGTTTCTACGTCTGCATTGTGCTTCTACGTCTGCGTTGTGTTTCTACGTCTGCATTGTGCTTCTACGTATGCATTGTGTTTCTACGTCTGCATTGTGTTTCTACGTCTGCATTGTGTTTCTACGTCTGCATTGTGTTTCTACGTCTGCATTGTGCTTCTACATCTGCATTGTGCTTCTACATCTGCATTGTGTTTCTACGTCTGCATTGTGTTTCTACGTCTGTATTGTGCTTCTACATCTGCATTGTGCTTCTACGTCTGTATTGTGCTTCTACGTCTGTATTGTGCTTCTACGTCTGTATTGTGCTTCTACGTCTGCATTGTGTTTCTACGTCTGCATTGTGTTTCTACGTCTGCATTGTGTGTTTCTACGTCTGCATTGTGTGTTTCTACGTCTGCATTGTGCTTCTACGTCTGTATTGTGCTTCTACGTCTGCATTGTGCTTCTACGTCTGCATTGTGCTTCTACGTCTGTATTGTGTTTCTACGTCTGCATTGTGCTTCTACGTCTGCATTGTGCTTCTACGTCTGTATTGTGCTTTTACGTCTGCATTGTGCTTCTACGTCTGCATTGTGTTTCTACGTCTGCATTGTGTTTCTACGTCTGCATTGTGTTTCTACGTCTGCATTGTGTTTCTACGTCTGCATTGTGTGTTTCTACGTCTGCATTGTGTGTTTCTACGTCTGCATTGTGCTTCTACGTCTGCATTGTGCTTCTACGTCTGCATTGTGTTTCTACGTCTGCATTGTGCTTCTACGTCTGCATTGTGTTTCTACGTCTGCATTGTGCTTCTACGTCTGCATTGTGTTTCTACGTCTGCATTGTGCTTCTACATCTGCATTGTGTTTCTACGTCTGCATTGTGCTTCTACGTCTGCATTGTGTTTCTACGTCTGCATTGCTTGCTCTTTTGGGGTTTTAGGCTGGGTTTCTGTAAAAAGCACTTTGTGTCAACTGCTGATGTAAAAAGAGCTTTATAAATATATTTGATTGATTGACATTGATTTCTGGATGCATAGATTGCACAGTAGGCTAGGTAACAGCCACTATGTGACATAAGTTATTTGTTGCCACAAAAATAGGATATTTATCCAGGCTCCCTTTTTCAATGGAACCTACCTGTGATAAGGTTAGAAATGAGATAACAATGAGAATGTGACCGTATGCCGAGAGGTCCATGCATGCTTACGTCTAGCACCTGTGATGACCGTATGTCCACCTCCAGAGTGATGTCACTGTAGCTGCCATCCAGAAAAGTCTGCTGGGACTGAAGACAGTAGAGGATACTGTTAGACTAGCTACTGAGTCAATGGGACTGAAGACAGTAGAGGATACTGTTAGACTAGCTACTGAGTCAATGAGACTGAAGACAGTAGAGGATACTGTTAGACTAGTTACTGAGTCAATGAGACTGAAGACAGTAGAGGATACTGTTAGACTAGCTACTGAGTCAATGGGACTGAAGATAGTAGAGGATACTGTTAGACTAGTTACTGAGTCAATGGGACTGAAGACAGTAGAGGATACTGTTAGACTAGCTACTGAGTCAATGGGACTGAAGACAGTAGAGGATACTGTTAGACTAGTTACTGAGTCAATGGGACTGAAGACAGTAGAGGATACTGTTGGACTAGCTACTGAGTCAATGAGACTGAAGACAGTAGAGGATACTGTTAGACTAGTTACTGAGTCAATGGGACTGAAGACAGTAGAGGATACTGTTAGACTAGTTACTGAGTCAATGAGACTGAAGACAGTAGAGGATACTGTTAGACTAGCTACTGAGTCAATGAGACTGAAGACAGTAGAGGATACTGTTAGACTAGTTACTGAGTCAATGGGACTGAAGACAGTAGAGGATACTGTTGGACTAGCTACTGAGTCAATGGGACTGAAGACAGTAGAGGATACTGTTAGACTAGTTACTGAGTCAATGAGACTGAAGACAGTAGAGGATACTGTTAGACTAGCTACTGAGTCAATGAGACTGAAGACAGTAGAGGATACTGTTAGACTAGTTACTGAGTCAATGGGACTGAAGACAGTAGAGGATACTGTTGGACTAGCTACTGAGTCAATGGGACTGAAGACAGTAGAGGATACTGTTAGACTAGCTACTGAGTCAATGAGACTGAAGACAGTAGAGGATACTGTTAGACTAGTTACTGAGTCAATGGGACTGAAGACAGTAGAGGATACTGTTAGACTAGCTACTGAGTCAATGGGACTGAAGACAGTAGAGGATACTGTTAGACTAGTTACTGAGTCAATGGGACTGAAGACAGTAGAGGATACTGTTGGACTAGCTACTGAGTCAATGAGACTGAAGACAGTAGAGGATACTGTTAGACTAGTTACTGAGTCAATGGGACTGAAGACAGTAGAGGATACTGTTAGACTAGTTACTGAGTCAATGAGACTGAAGACAGTAGAGGATACTGTTAGACTAGCTACTGAGTCAATGAGACTGAAGACAGTAGAGGATACTGTTAGACTAGTTACTGAGTCAATGGGACTGAAGACAGTAGAGGATACTGTTGGACTAGCTACTGAGTCAATGGGACTGAAGACAGTAGAGGATACTGTTAGACTAGCTACTGAGTCAATGAGACTGAAGACAGTAGAGGATACTGTTAGACTAGCTACTGAGTCAATGGGACTGAAGACAGTAGAGGATACTGTTAGACTAGTTACTGAGTCAATGGGACTGAAGACAGTAGAGGATACTGTTAGACTAGTTACTGAGTCAATGAGACTGAAGACAGTAGAGGATACTGTTAGACTAGCTACTGAGTCAATGAGACTGAAGACAGTAGAGGATACTGTTAGACTAGTTACTGAGTCAATGGGACTGAAGACAGTAGAGGATACTGTTGGACTAGCTACTGAGTCAATGGGACTGAAGACAGTAGAGGATACTGTTAGACTAGTTACTGAGTCAATGAGACTGAAGACAGTAGAGGATACTGTTAGACTAGCTACTGAGTCAATGAGACTGAAGACAGTAGAGGATACTGTTAGACTAGTTACTGAGTCAATGGGACTGAAGACAGTAGAGGATACTGTTGGACTAGCTACTGAGTCAATGGGACTGAAGACAGTAGAGGATACTGTTAGACTAGCTACTGAGTCAATGAGACTGAAGACAGTAGAGGATACTGTTAGACTAGTTACTGAGTCAATGGGACTGAAGACAGTAGAGGATACTGTTAGACTAGCTACTGAGTCAATGGGACTGAAGACAGTAGAGGATACTGTTAGACTAGTTACTGAGTCAATGGGACTGAAGACAGTAGAGGATACTGTTGGACTAGCTACTGAGTCAATGAGACTGAAGACAGTAGAGGATACTGTTAGACTAGTTACTGAGTCAATGGGACTGAAGACAGTAGAGGATACTGTTAGACTAGTTACTGAGTCAATGGGACTGAAGACAGTAGAGGATACTGTTAGACTAGCTACTGAGTCAATGAGACTGAAGACAGTAGAGGATACTGTTAGACTAGTTACTGAGTCAATGGGACTGAAGACAGTAGAGGATACTGTTGGACTAGCTACTGAGTCAATGGGACTGAAGACAGTAGAGGATACTGTTAGACTAGCTACTGAGTCAATGAGACTGAAGACAGTAGAGGATACTGTTAGACTAGCTACTGAGTCAATGGGACTGAAGACAGTAGAGGATACTGTTAGACTAGTTACTGAGTCAATGGGACTGAAGACAGTAGAGGATACTGTTAGACTAGTTACTGAGTCAATGGGACTGAAGACAGTAGAGGATACTGTTAGACTAGCTACTGAGTCAATGGGACTGAAGACAGTAGAGGATACTGTTAGACTAGTTACTGAGTCAATGGGACTGAAGACAGTAGAGGATACTGTTAGACTAGCTACTGAGTCAATGGGACTGAAGACAGTAGAGGATACTGTTAGACTAGCTACTGAGTCAATGGGACTGAAGACAGTAGAGGATACTGTTAGACTAGCTACTGAGTCAATGGGACTGAAGACAGTAGAGGATACTGTTGGACTAGCTACTGAGTCAATGTAATTTAACCAGGTGTTTTAAGGTTATGCAATCTTACGTCACTGGGAACATGAACACCTGCTGTCCTGTCAGCAAAGCTATATTAGCACTTGTTTTATGAGACGCTCATACCAGGTGTTCTGAACTGTCTGTAAAGAGCATGCAAATCCTGCATCTGATAGAGCATAATATTTGAAAGGATATTTGATGGGTTCTCTAAGCATCCTAAACAGTGATAGAGATACACTGTGGAGGACACAGTTCTGTATAGGAGCCTGACAAATACAGCTGTTCTCCTGAGTGCTTTAGACTGGGGGCTGCCGGGGGTTGCCGAGGGTTGCCGGGGGCTGCCTGGGGGCTGTCGGGGGGCTGGGGGCTTACTTTACAGGCCAATACTACATGGCTGTGTTTACACAGGGAGCCCAATTCTGATATTTTTCCACAAATTGGTCTTTTGACCAATTTGATTGTTCAAAAGAGCAATTAGTGAAAAAAACATCAGAAATGGGCTGCCTGTGTAAACACAGCCATAGACACACATAGACAAACACAAACACTCACAGATATACACACACAGATCCAGACACACGCCCTACCGTCACACACAGGACTCTGCCACAGCACTAATGAATTCACTGTCTGGCGCAGCAGAAAATACAGTGTCATGTTTTTGTGGCAGCTTTGTAATGATTCACCAGGTACTCTCCTGGGACGTATCACAAACGGGATAACATCCACCCCTACAGATGCGTGTTCTTGTGTTCCTCATGGTCAGAATTAGTCTAAATAGGTTTCCCCTGGTGGCAATAATTAAGTATTTTTTGTTGTTGTATATATTTGGCAATTAATGCTTTATTGGATTTTTTCTGAAATAGCATTAGACCGGATTCAAACCAATGAAGTACTTTTGTGCCATCTGAATATTGTAGAGAGCAAAGGTGAGATCCAGGTCTTACCAGTGTGACTGTCCCTGTCACCGTGCTTTTGAAGACAGCCTTGGCAAACACCCAGTGTCCATCTGTTGCATTCTCAGCTAAGACGTCAGCACACCGCATCCTGGAGTTCACAAACACAAATAGACAAACTGTGAACTCATTAAAGAAAGCAATTATTGTGAACGACTCAAAAATGAAACATTTAGGGGATGCAAACATGATTCAGATGTGTTATAAACTGTTATGCCGATTCAGAAGACTGACCACATACCCCCTTTATAAGTCAACACCACAACACGAGATGAGGATACAGTATTCCAGACATCCTAAAGGCCCTACTTTACCTGTTTGCCTTCTTGTTGTTCAAGGTAATAATGTGCGCTGTCCCGTGTCCTGTATAGCCAAGTGTAGCTCATTTGGTAGAGCATGGTGCTTACAATGCCAGGGTTGTGGGTTCAATTCCCATGGGGGACCATTATGAAAATGTATGCACTCACTACTTACTGTAAGTCGCTCTGAATAAGAGCATCTGCTAAATGACTCAAATGTCTGTGTGTCCTAGAGTGTTGGGCCAGTAACCAAATCTGTTGTTCTGCCCCTGAACAAGGCAGTTAACCCACTGTTCCCCAGTAGGCTGTCATTGTAAGTAAGAATTTGTTCTTAACTGACTTGCCTAGTGAAATAAAGGTTACATTAAAAAAAATATAAGTGAATATAGCGATCACCCTTTTACATGAGTACAGTGTTTGATTTGAGTCAGAAATGATTCTGCGTGAACTGACTGAGCTAAAGAGGAATGGTATGATAATGTAAAACATTCACATTTTGTCAGAAGTTCCATTCATGAATGTCAAGGTATCACAAATGTGACCCAAAGAGGAACCACGTTTACAGCAGTCTTATATTAATCACACACCACCTGTTACAATCTTTCCCCTTGTGTATTTTTGGTTTGGCTGTTTATAGCACTCCTGGAGGGAACTGTGGCTATACAGACCCATGACAAAGGACACATTCTCTCTCTGTGTCTCTCTGTGTCTCTCTCTCTCTGTGTCTCTCTCTCTCTGTGTCTCTCTCTGTGTCTCTCTCTCTCTCTCTCTCTCTCTCTCTCTGTGTCTCTCTCTCTCTCTCTCTCTCTCTCTCTCTCTCTCTCTCTCTCTCTCTCTCTCTCTCTCTCTCTCTCTCTCTCTCTCTGTCTCTCTGTCTCTCTGTCACTCTGTCTCTCTCTCTCTCTCTCTCTCTGTGTCTCTCTCTCTCTCTCTCTCTCTCTCACACACACACACAAAATCCCCACACTCACCTGGATCCGTTAGTGTAGTGAACCACCAATGACCTCCCCACTATACTGTTCGGCCCTGTCATCGGCATATTCCCGTCCAAATACCGAGTCTGTGTCTGGTTCTGATCCGTCAGCATCCCGAACTTCCCGCTGATGTCCCCAGCCTCATATTCATCCACAGTCCCTGACCCCGCAGCAGGAGAAGCAGACACATTCCAGGAGAAGGGGTTGAAGTGGTCCATGACGTTGTTGTCCGAGCAGGGCTCTCCTGTAATATTAATAATAATATGGTTTATTTGATAAACGCCTTTCACAAAATGAGGGAAATGGATTGATACTTTGCGTTTTAAGAAAATGAAGATTTGATCAAGTAATCTGTTCATATTACAAAACAGTTACAACTTTGAAATGAATTAGCAGATATACACACAAAGGCTGAACAAACACTCAGAACACTAGAGGACTTTCACAACACTCAAGGACATCTGGCTCCCATTATAAAGAACATGAAATAGTACCTGTGGTACTGATAGGCAGCATGTGGACGTGGTAGCCCCCAGCCCTGGAGCTGAGTCCAGCCAGGGAGACGTCCATCATGGTTGGGCCCTGAGGGAAAGCCTGGGAGAACCGGATTTGGCCCCTGGAGACCCCTGGTCCATGCCAGGGGCCCAAGACCGCCGCGGGCATCCGGACCTCAGTGAGGTTAGCACAGGCTATCCTGGGGGCGGCGCCGTCCACACTGTGGATCACCACCGATCGACCAATCATGGAGCCCGACCTGGCGGGAAGTGACAACCAGGAAGTGGTATCCGTGAAGAAGTGTTTGGCTGACGCCCCACCTACTCGGGTCCCCAGGTCGAGGGTGCTGTGCTTTTTGGAGAGGTCCCCCACCTCACAGGAAAAGGGTCTGGAGGGGCCGCAGTGCAGGGCATAGCTCAAATCCTTTGTGTCCACGTTGAAGGGGTTCCAGTGGTCCCCTGTCGTCCCACACCTCCCCTTGTCCGCGTCTGTCTCCGAGCTGATAGGATACATGTGGATGTGCCAGTGGTGGTTACGCGTAGCGGTCTCGGAGGGTCTCCCATAGGACAGATCCATGAAGACTGTGACATCAGACAACGGGTTGCTCTTGAGTTGGACGAACTGGACCATACCCACCACAGGGTGACGGAATGTAGCCCTGGCTACATGCACCTCGCCTGGGTAGCCTATGTAGGCGCACAGGAACCTAGTTCCATCCGGACGGTGGATTACCACAGACCGACCCACTATGCTGTTCTGTCCGAACAGAGGGAGGTTGAAGTCTGTGAAAACTGCGTCCATCACAGCTTTACCCTCTAGTGACCCATGCCTGGCGCTGAGGTCCCCTACTTCATACCGGTCATGGGTCGACCCAGGTCCAGAGGGGTAGGTGGGATCTTTAGTGTCCATCCCAAACGGGTTCCAATGGCCTCCAACGTTGTCGTTGGAGCAGGTGGTCTGTGGCGGTGACCTCATAGGAGGTGTGGGGAAGTGGTGGATGTGATAGGGTCCGACCCGGCTCCCCAGATTGGTCAGATTCACTCTCAGTTTTGTGACTTCGAACGGCGAGTCCTGCCTGAAGAGGAAGTAACCCTTGACCCCTCTCATGTTCACCAGGGCGCTCACCCCCTTCCTGTCCATTGTTCTGATCTCAGCGCACATATAACTCGAAGACCCCAGTTTGAGGAGAGCGAAGCGGGTGTTGGAGCTGAAGTTAGCGAGGTCCAAACGAGACTTGACGGGTGTAAGAGGGCTGCCTACTTTCAGTTCCCCAAGCTGGGTGAGAGATGAAGGTTCCAGACTATCCAGAAGAGCCTTACAGTCTCTAGCAGAACTCTGCGACGTCAAGATGGTGATGTTGGTTGCCGTAGCACCGACCTGACCAATCGTTGCCAAGTTTGTGAGGACCCTGGCGTGGGTCTGTCCGATGTTCTGCCTGATGTAAATGTCGCCGGCGACCGAGCTGAAGAACCTGGCCTGCCACGTCTGAACTGTGGTCTGACCGCTTATGACTGTACAAGCTTTGGTGCCGTTGCACGTCTCCAAGGTCAACGAAAGGTCTTCCAGATTTGACCTCTGCTTAAATAGACTGGACATATTAACAGTGGTGTTGGATGAGAATTGATCAATGGTGAACGTGAAGATGCTCGCTCCTACGTTGGCTTCAAGGCAAGGCTGAGCAAAATGGCCGAACATCACAGGGAACACACTCAGGGAGAAGTTGAGCGACGAATCACAGGTTCCGGTACCGGTGACGTTTACGGTCGCCGTCTGGTTAGTGGAGTCAAACCGCACCCATCCCGTGACTCCCCCCATGTTTAGGTTGGCCTGAAACTGGGTGCAGGAACTGAAACCTGAAAAACACAGCCAAACAGACAGAGAGACATACAGACAGACAAACGTGGAAGTAAATAAGTGCACAAGGAAGTATGTCCCTGTTGTGTTACATATTAATTGTTTTGGAGTGTTCACATGCTTTGCCATTATGGACGTAATAACTGACAGGTTTAGTAATTGATATTGATCTTTCTCATTTCTCAAGGAAGTTCTTAAATGTCCAATGCAGCCATTTTGATCTAAATATCATTTCTGGGTAACAAATAAGTACCTTACTGTGATCGTTCTCAATTAAAATGGTCGAAAAGAAACCAAAATAGCTTCTTGGTAAAGGGCTATTTCTCAAGCAAGAATTTTGCTAGGACTGTCTTGGAGTGGTCTGAGTTGGGAGGGGAAAACTGAAAACTAGCTGTTATTGGCAGAGACGTTTGGAACTCTCTTTTTTATTGGTCTAATTAACTAATTGGTCTATTAACTAATCAGGCTGAAATTTCTGACGGTCTTTTCAAACAGCTTACACTAAAAGGTCATTATTATAATCTTCACAATTTCACAGTATTATTTCAACCACTATGGGGGCCATAGTGTGGAAATATATATAAAACACAGGAATTCATGTTTTTGACTGTACTAGGCCTTTTAGGATAATCTTAAAGTGGTTTATGATATTTCTTCAAGCTTAAGTATTGACGGCTATACAGTAGCAGTGGTTAAACTAACATATTTTCCAAGGCATGTAGAAAGGGTTTCCCCCACTATTACAGTAACTTCCTCATCACTGTAATGTCAACAGCTAGTATATTTTCATCATTACTGTAATGTCAATAGCTAGTATATTTTCATCATCACTGTAATGTCAATAGCTCGTATATTTCATCATCACTGTAATGTCAATAGCTCGTATATTTCATCATCACTGTAATGTCAATAGCTAGTATATTTCATCATCACTGTAATGTCAATAGTGGTGGAACAAGTACCCAAATGTCATACTTGAGTAAAAGTAAAGATACCCTAATAGAAAATGACTTAAATAAAAGTCACCCAGTAAAATCCTACTTGAGTAAACGTCTAAAAGTATTTGGTTTTAAATATACTTAAGTATCAAAAGTAAATGTAATTGCTATAATATACTTAAGTATCAAAAGTATAAATCATTTCAAATTCCTTATATTAACCAAACCAGACGGCACCATTTTCTTGTTTTTTTATTTATGGATAGCCAGGGGCACAATTCAACGCTCAGAAATAATTTACAAACAAAGCATGTGTCACGACTTCCGCCAAAGTCGGTCCCTCTCCTTGTTCGGGTGGCAGTCGACGTCGCCGGCTTTCTAGCCATCGCCGATCCACTTTTCATTTTCCATTTGTTTTGTCTTTGTTTTACACACCCGGTTCCAATTCCCAAATTACATGTTCATTATTTAACCCTCTGTTTTCCCCATGGTTTTTGTGCGTGATTGTTTTATTGTATGTTCGGTCCGTTGTTTTGTGGGCTTGGTATGTACGACTTGTTATTTGATATTTTGAATAAAGTTACGAGTGTTACTCATCTCTGCTGTCCTGCGCCTGACTCCTATGCACCAGCTACACACAGAACATTACAGCATGTGTGTTTAGTGAGTCCACCAGATCAGAGGCAGTAGGGATGAGGGTGTGAATTAGACAATTTTCCTGTCCTGCTAAGCATTCAAAATGTAATTGTCTTTAAGAATGTAGTGAAGTAAAAGTAAAAGTTGTCAAAAATATAAATTGTAAAGTAAAGTACAGATACCCAAAACAACTACTTAAGTAGTACTTTAAAGTAGTTTTACTTAAGTACTTTACACCACTGAATGTTAATAACTAGTACATTTCATCATTACTGTAATTTCAATAGCTAGTATATTTAACATGAGATGATGACAGATAGCTGCAGCGAATTAGTAATATTAAGTAATCAACATGCATGTAGTAGCCTATAAAACAGATACGCCTACCAGTTAATATACCTTCATATTCTAGCCGAATGATAGCCTATGACTCAGGACTGTTATGAATGTAAGGTATGCAGTAAACATCGATATTAGGATATCTGGAGGCAGTAAACAAAGCACCTATGAATGTGGGCTATTGGACTCTACCTCTCACTTAACCGATATGCCCCCTTACCAGGAGTATACTGCTCACCTGATCTAAGCTAGTGACACACATTGAAATTACACTGGTCTCATGTAACACATGAATGGATTTCATACAAGAGCTCAACTCAGCCATAGAGAATAGGCTACTGGCGCCAAAGCCATGTATTAAGGATGAATGAAATGGCTATCCCCCTTGCTACCCAATGGGCCGATAACATTGTCTGAAACTACAGGGCTTTAGTCAAAAGTAGTGCACTATGTAGGGAATAGGGTGCTATTTGGGAAGCAGACATTGTCTCTCAGCGCATGTAATTCTATCAATTAGCCTGGGTAGCCCAGAGAAATGCTACAGTATCAAATGACATTCATAGCTGCTACGGGTGGAGTGTATGTATCTCAGGGTGAAAAAGTAATAACAGAGTAATATGTAAATATACCCCACAGGTGTGTTCTGAACCTGGGAAGTCAACCATGCAGAAGACAACTCCATTGGAACATGTAAATATACCCCACAGGTGTGTTCTGAACCTGGGAAGTCAACCATGCAGAAGACAACTCCATTGGAACATGTAAATATACGCCACAGGTGTGTTCTGAACCTGGGAAGTCAACCATGCAGAAGACAACTTCATTGGAACATCACTGTGATTTTTGCCATCAAGTTTGATAGATTAGTTTGATACAAGATAGATTAGTTTGATACAAGATGGATTAGTTTGATACTTGAGAGATTAGTTTGATACTTGAGAGATTAGTTTGATACATGATAGATTAGTTTGATACTTGATAGATTCGTTTGATACTTGATAGATTAGTTTGATACTTGATAGATTAGTTTGATACTTGATGGATTAGTTTGATACTTGATAGATTAGTTTGATTCTTGATAGATTAGATAGATTAGTTTGATACTTGATAGATTAGTTTGATACTTGATAGATTAGTTTGATACATGATAGATTAGTTTGATACTTGATAGATTCGTTTGATACTTGATGGATTAGTTTGATTGATTAGTTTGATTGATTGAATAAAACAAAGTATTCAGAAAGAAACTGTATTGATCATAATCTCTTTTTAGGGATAGTTAATAGTAATAGTTAAGCAAGTGGATTTCAAGGTGTAAATGTTATGTGACCTTTTCCCACACCCTCTACAGTAACCAAGTAAACAGCACTTCATATACAAAAGAACTGAAAACCAACCAGGCTTAAGTATTGCAAAAGTATTTCAAAAACCATTGACGTACTTACCCAGAATTGCCAACAGCACGACAACTGGAACAAGGCACATATTGGCAAATGTGTGTATTGTACTAATTGTATGAAAACATGCAAACAATAAAACCAATTCAAAATGTACATGCAAAATCAAAATCAAAAGTGTATAATAAAACTATGAGTGTGTGAAATAGAGATCAGAGTGTGTGTCTGTGTGCGAGCGAGTGTGTGTGTTTGGTCTCAGAAGGAACGACCGTGTGTGTGTGAGAGATGTGTGTGCAGCCTCCCTCTCTGTGCCTCTCTCTCTCTCCCAGCATCAACCCCTGCTGTTTAAGCAGCTGATTGGTCCAGCCAACACCACTGTATCTATTCTATGGAGCATAGGAAAGGAGGGGCTGGCTGGCTGGTTGGCTGACTGGTTGGTTGGCTTAATGACTGATTGGCTGGCTGACTGGCTAGTTGAATGACTGCTTGGCTGACCGGTTGGTTGGCTGACTGGCTGTTTGGCTGAATGACTTACTGGCTGGCTGGCTGAATGACTGACTGACTGGCTGGCTGGCTGGTTGGCTGAATGACTGACTCGCTGGCTGGCTGAATGACTGACTGGCTGGTTAGCTGAATGACTGACTGACTGGTTGGCTGAATGACTGACTGGCTGGCTGAATGACTGACTGGCTGGTTAGTTAGCTGAATGACTGACCGACTGGTTAGCTGAATGACTGACTGGCTGGTTAGCTGAATGACTGACTGGCTGGTTGGCTGAATGACTGACTGGCTGGCTGGCTGAATGACTGACTGGCTGGTTAGCTGAACGACTGACTGACTGGCTGGTTAGCTGAATGATTGACTTACTGACTGGCTGGCTGGCTGGTTGGCTGAATGACTAACTGACTGGCTGACTGAATGACTGACTGCGTGACTTGACAGTTTGTCTGTCGGACTAGATGACTGGTTGCTTGGCTGACCGACTGGCTGGGGAGAACTCCCCCTGTTCTAATCTCTATGGTCACACTAGCAGGCTATAGCTTTGTAAACACACAATGTTGCCTGTAAATATGATGAACAATAATGCATGTGGATACATGCACACTCACAAAGTACAAAGTACACACAGAATTACCCATACACATACACACAAACTCAAAGTCACAGCTGACACAATGCCTACACAGGCTGATGACCACGCAGCCACACAGTACATAGACACACATAGATTAGTTTGATACTTGATAGATTAGTTTGATACTTGATAGATTCGTTTGATACTTGATGGATTAGTTTGATTCTTGATAGATTAGTTTGATACTTGATAGATTAGTTTGATACTTGATAGATTCGTTTGATACTTGATGGATTAGTTTGATTGATTGAATAAAACAAAGTATTCACATGAATATTTACACGCACGTACAAATACGCACAATGGTTATGTGGACAGGCAAGCAGAATCTCAGGGAAACCCATATTAGGGATTTCCGGAGCCCAAGTCCACACACACACACACACACTCACACACACACACTCAGACACACACACATTCAGACACACACACATTCAGACACACACACATTCAGACACACACATCCCACAACAGACACACACAGAAAAAATACATGAACAAGTTAGTGAACAAGTAGTTGAGAGATTAAATACATGAATGATCAGAAGAGATATGGAATGAGTATAAAAGGAGAGAATTTTAGTTGGGGGCTGTTCTTTATTCAGTTCGGAAGATGAAGGTGTTGTTATTTATATATTATTTTTAGTTTACGATAAAAGTGTGATTATAGTTTTTAACCCATAGGAGAACCCTTTTTGCATCTAAGTAGAACCCTGTTGGGTTCGGTGTAGAACCCTCTGTAGAAAGGGTTCTACCTGCAACCAAAAAGAGTTCTTCAAAAGGGTTCTCCTAAGGTTTTAGAAAGCACCTTGTTTCTAAGAGTGTAGGATCTCTTCATTGATGGTATTTTAAAGTACTTTTTAAGTTAAACTTTTACTCTAAGTTAAACTTTTACTCCCCTCACCTTGAGGGGGAAAGAAATATACTGTATTGTAGTTTAAGAAGGCGAGACCTTTCTTCTTGTTGTTAAAACATTGTGCTTCTCATATAATTGTACTAGACAAAAACTGTGTATTGGTAGTCCTATAGGGATGTTGTCACGTCCGTTGTAATGAGGAGACCAAGGCGCAGCGTGATATGCATACATTCTTCTTTTAATAACCCTGTCCCGTTAGGCTAGGCTATGCTAGTCAGCTTTTTTGATGAGGAGGATCCCGGATCCGGGATGGGTATCACTGAAAGGTTTTAATGAAGAAAGAACACAAAACAAAACGTGACGCTATATAAAAACGAGTGCTGACAGGCAACTACACATAGACAAGAACCCATGAAACCAACAGGGAAAATGCTCGAAGGTGAGCATTTGCCCACTAAAGCGTTTGCCCACTATCTCGGTTACAACGCCGAATTGCAGTCAAGTAAAGACCCTGGTGAGGACAACGAGCACATAGATGAGCTTTCCTGAGACGGTTTCTGACAGTTTGTGCAGAAATTCTTCGGTTGTGCAAACCTACAGTTTCATCAGCTGTGTGGTTGGCTGGCAAATTGGCAAATGAAGAAGCCAGACGTAGAGGTCCTGGGCTGGCGTGGTTAACGTGGTCTGTGGTTGTGAGGCAGGTTGAACGTACTGCTAAATTCTCTAAAATTGTAGAGAAATGAACATTAAATTCTCTGGCAACAGCTCTGTTGGACATTCCTGCAGTCAGCACACCAAACATCTGTGGAATTGTGTTGTGTGACAAAACTGCACATTTTAAAGTGGCCTTTTATTGTCCCCAGCACAATGTGCACCTGTGTCATGATCATGCTGTTTAAACAGCTTCTTGATACGCCACACCTGTCAGGTGGATGGATTATCTTGGCAAAGATGAAATGCTGACTAACAGGAATGTTAACACAACATTTTTGAGAAATAAGCTTTGTGTCCTTATGGAAAATGTTTGGGATTTTTTTTTTCAGCTCATGAAACATGGGACCAATACTTTACATGTTGCGTTTATATTTTTGTTCAGTATATAACATTAGTAGGAGTCGGAAAATGATTTAATCTGAGGTTTAGCCAGCCAAGAGAGATTATCTTTATAGCATTCACTGTGGAAGCTCTTGCCTAACATAGACAGTTGGAAAAAGAGTCAGACACTAGGCTCTGAGGATGCCTGCTAAACTGGGAATCCTTATCACTTGGGCTTAGATAACATCCCCAAGCTGTGTCCAGCCTACTTTATGAGGTTCATCAACCTTTTTCAGTCCCGCTTGAACTGAGACAAGGAATCATCGACTGTTCTTGGGATAGGCAGATTTGATTGAGTATTAGTTTAAGGGCGGAGTGGGATTGTAGTTTAAACAATCATCACAGTCACTACACTCTGGAATGTTACTGTGTTTGTCACGCCCTGGCCATAGAGAGGCTTTTATTCTCTATTTTGGTTAGGCCAGGGTGCGACTAGGGTGGGCATTCTAGTTTCTGTATTTCCATGTATCACTACATCATGTGATGTGTCCCAAATTGACACAGAACCATGAGGTCAAGGTTGAGGCGTGCAAGTTCACAAGACAAATGAACAGCACCAGAAATGAAGACGCAGATTAAAGATATTCAAACACATGTTTGATTTGACACACCAACACATGTCTCATTGCTCACTGACACAAACAGTGAACATGGACATATTTACTCATCTCTTTTTCCATATCACTCATTCCCCATTCCTCTGTTCACCATCATGGTCATTTCCCCTCGTGACGGGGTTGAACAAAATAGACTATTCCCTCCTAGCTAGAAATAGCTGTCGTAAAGGACCATCAGATCAGAGTGTTGTTTTTGGTAGGTGTCACACACACACACACACGCACACGCACACGCACACGCACACGCACACGCACACACACACTCCAGTGTGAGTTATTTATAGGTCATTTACAAATTTCAGAGGGCCCTCAAGGTGGTGAAGGTACTTCACTGGTCCTATTTTGGCCCTTGATTGTAGTGGGAGGTCAACTTGTGATGGGGATGCACACTGTTCCATGGTAAGGGGAGGAACGTATAGGCACACACAGGGTGCGTCCTAATATTATATCCTTTCTCCTGATGTGTGCGCGTCACCACTTATTTACAGTAGGTCTACTTTGTCCCTGTTTTCAACACTTCTTGACACTTTTTGCGTCAACATTTTTATTGAACCAAGTCCAAAGTGTTGGGGCGCTGCCCCACCTAATTGATGAGTGCTGTGGAAAATGCCTGCTCGCCACACGTTTGTCGCTGTTCTGACGCGGATGATTTGTCTCTATGTATGGTTTGTTAACGTTTCTAACGTTGTGACAAGAGTAGGCATACAGCTCCATCTAATGGTCGTGTTGGGGATAACAGTTGTTGACAACTAGCATTGTAACCCTAACCCTTTTCCTAACCTTTATCCTCATTCTCCTAACCTGCTGCGTTAATTCACCTAACCTGCTGAGTTAATTCACCTAACCTGCTGAGTTAATTCTCCTAACCTGCTGCGTTAATTCACCTAACCTGCTGAGTTAATTCTCCTAACCTGCTGAGTTAATTCACCTAACCTGCTGAGTTAATTCTCCTAACCTGCTGCGTTAATTCTCCTAACCTGCTGAGTTAATTCACCTAACCTGCTGAGTTAATTCACCTAACCTGCTGAGTTAATTCTCCTAACCTGCTGCGTTAATTCTCCTAACCTGCTGAGTTAATTCACCTAACCTGCTGAGTTAATTCACCTAACCTGCTGAGTTAATTCACCTAACCTGCTGAGTTAATTACCTAACCTGCTGAGTTAATTCTCCTAACCTGCTGAGTTAATTCACCTAACCTGCTGAGTTAATTCACCTAACCTGCTGAGTTAATTCACCTAACCTGACACATTATTTATCCTACGCTGCTGAGTTAATTCACCTAACCTGACACATTATTTATCCTAATCTGCTATGTAAACAAACCATCTGCAGCAACAAATCAACAGTATCAAACTAATGATGAGGTTTGTGAGAAAGCTCCCACCACACACTGCCTCACCAGAACATTTGTAAACACACTTCTCGCGCTCCTTTTCTTGTATTGAGTTGTATTATAATAATTTTGGGGGGGGTGGTTATATTTGTCCTTTAACAAGTGTATAATGGAAATGTGTTTCTTGCGTATTCCAACTCCATCTGAGATACCTGCTGCAAGGAGTGGGGTCACGACGAGGGTGACCATTGTCCATCGCCCATGGAGCAATTGGTTTATTTAATTTATGAGTTATACAAATTCATTTGCTTCTTTATGTAAAAACAAATGTTTATTTTCTCTAACTTTGTTTTTCCACTTCCTGGTTATTAACAGTGTGCTGTGCAAGTGAATGGATTAGTTTAATCTTTGATGAAAGGGGCAATCTACAAATAAAACAATAACAAAGCGGTTACCCCGCCACTGATTTGGTAAATAGCTGAGGGATGGGGCTGGAGAAATGTAACCACTTTCAAATTCAAAGACAGAGCTCTGGATGCAAGTACTAGATCAAAATTACAATTTTAACTGTGTTTTGAATGTTTAAAAGTCTATGCATCAATCGCAGATTGCCCCTTTGATTAAGGGTACAAAAGGGGGACGAGTTCTGTTCCTTACAATTGTATCTTCAGCGGAGTTGAACAGTATTAGCATACCTTCTAAAGATGTTTTCCCGTAACAAAAACATGTTTAGTCAAGGCTTCTATGATAGTGTGATGTGTATCGTCTCCAGGAGCACTCATGGAGGTTGTACAAAAATCAGGTTATGAAAAAGCACAATTCAATTCTTGAAAAAAGTAATGGGCTGGCTAACTTGCATTACTTTGGTTTTAAGATAAATGGCCAACGTTCTTGTTTTTGTAATTTGTGAAGAAATCTGGCATATACAACATCAGGCCTACCATTTTATGCTACCATTTTATTCTAGTAGGGCTACAGTTAAACTCAAAGCTATACATAGCCTACACCAGGGTTTCCCAACCTCGGTCCTGGAGCCCCCCCTGGGTACACGTTTTGGTTTTTGTCCTAGCACTACACAGCTGATTCAAATCACCAACTCATCATAAAACGTTGACGATTTGAATCAGCTGTGTAGCGTTAGGGACCGATGTTTGGGAAACCCTGGCTCACACCACCAGTGTTAAGGGGGGCCTACCATACCTGGTCAGTATGTGGTCTACCATAGAAACCCTACAATCATAAACACATCTTGTATGAATTGAGCTGCATACAGAATTGCAATCTTTCTGAGCAGCTGTAGGCTGTGTTATGCCACCAGACATCCTTTTTCAAATGAATTATATAAACGAGTAAAAGCACTGGCATATCTGAGTTTTCTTGTTGCAGGTGCGGGGGAATAATTCTATAAGCACAAGTACACTCACCTTGGTCCTGTTTAGACATCTAGTTTGTATGTACCACCTGCTACAAATCGGATTTATATTCAGACGGTCTGCTTCACTTCTGAGTAGCCTCAGCACGTCTACGGCAACGTGAGAATGGCCACTAGGTGGCCTTAGTGTAACATGGAAACCGCTGGAGAGGCTCCATCACCAGCAGCATCTTCTGGGCAGGTGATACGTCTGTTCAGGACAATTCGTGTAAGGAAATTGTGATCTTTCTGACGTTTTTGAGGAACATACAGTTGAGAGTGTTGTTAAAGATGGAATATAAAAATGTGTCAACTGACCCAAATCGGACAGAGGGACCCGCCCTACATTTTGTATAAAGTTGTAATCCATAATATTTTAAAGTAACTGGTGTTGTTGACATTTAGTGTAAAAATAAAAAATAAAACAGATGCATAATTGTATATGGCTGTAGAATCCAAGCTCCTACTTCTATAATGATACATTTTCGGAATGGTCTCGTTTGCAGGAATGCGCTACCGTAGCAGACAGAGGCGGTGTCCGTTAAATGCCATGGAGGTTGCACGGAGCCGGTAGAGCACAATAGGTAGTAGGGAATTCTGCTGCAGGATAATTCAAAGTGCGACTGTGGTGAGTAGCCTACATATATCTATGGCATGCATGTCTAGTCGTACGTATATGACATAGAGTTGAGTTTTGCATGGGATAAACTGGTGAAATGATATAGACCTATGCAGAACGCATGTGGGCGTTGTTTCTTCTCGTCCACTTGACTAGACTATTTACTGAACGCCATAGCAGGCTCTGATTACAGTCAGGTTAATGGGAAGCACAGTCCTAGTCCCCTAGGCAGAACAACTGACCTATATAGGCATAATACTCTGCCATAGTCATTTTTATACATGTTTTATTAACGAAAAAGTGCCTATGTTGTTTTTGTGAGTTAGATATAGGCCTAGTCGTATGATTCATGGTCCATCTATTCAGATTGTGATAAAGACTGGACAGTTTGCCATTTTGTTTTGCCGTGCGTAAATGTATAGCCTAATTATTTACAGTAGGCCTATAACTTATAACTTATATAGGCCTATAACTTATAACTTATATAGGTCTACTGTAGGTGAGGTTTGCCAAATTTATGCACATTCACATAAAGCAAAGGAAAGTCAGAAACGACTTCCTGCCAAATAGTGACTCTGTGGTTCCGCGTTCATATATTTTAAATCTCTACACCATCTGGCTTGGTTTTGAATACGTGTTGGGATCAGTTTAGGCATATCACTTTAGTTTGTCGTCAGTGAAGGAGGCGTTCTCTTCGTGTGGTCCATCGCTTTAATTCAAAACGCTTGAATCAAAGATCAGAGCACTTTGCGGAGTGGCGTGCTGTGGTCCTGAATGAAATTAATTTATTCTCAATTCATCCAGCTTCCACGAGTTTATCAGGTAAATGCACTTTAAAATGTTAGCTCATTTATGTATATTAATAGTCGTAGCATATTCGTTTACATCTAGTAAGAATGTTAACCTGTGTGTGTGATTTTGATGAACGTTCACCGCGCGTCAGACAGTAGCAGCCTATTATCTGGCAAACCGTGGTGGCATGCGGTGGCACGCATTTGAAGTTGCCTATGCAACGTGGTGCAACAATGTAAATTGTATCCTCCGTCAATGAGTGTGTATGATACTATAATGTGTTTTGTAAACGTCTTCGCGTGGTGGTGGCTACAGTATGTAATCATGGCAACCAGCCAATCAATATAGGTTAGCCTACTGTAGTTCGACTAGGGAAAGTAAAATAAGTGGCACTCTTTTCAAAAATGATAAATATGTTGGCGTGTTATTGCATGAAACTACCTTTTTGTTTACGGAAAGCATGAAAGTTGTACGGTATGCATGCAAAACACTCGTGGTGAAGAGGAGAATATTGGTGCTTTCAAGACAACTGGGAACTCGGAAAATAACCAGGTCCCCTCTGTCTTCATATTTCTCTGTATTTCCAACTGAGAGTCTGGCTGGGAGATAAACCCCTTTGATATCAGCTGACACTGTACAGTTCCAGTCCTTTATCAAAGTGGTGCAATCACTGTCACTCTCTACATGGAATGTAAATGTCTTGGTGTAATTGTAGGTAATTGCACTCTAACTACACTGGTAACTCATTTGAAACATAATCCAGACAGTGAGCTACTACAGTATCAAAAAGGAACCCATATGCAGACCACACACACACCCCAGTGGCATGACTAGACAAGATAAATATGCGTTTAATCATAGATTGTTACAGAGTTGGTTTTAACCTACAGTATGGTGTTCAGTGCTGAATCACTCATATCTTCCAGACCCCTTGAAGGCCTTGTGGTTTCCGTCCTCTCTCCCCTGTAGTCTACTATGTCTGGATAGATAAAAGGGATACAGGTACACACACACACACACACACACACACACACACACACACACACACACACACACACACACACACTTCCCCGACTATCCAGATCACATCAGCACTGATATTTCTCAACTTATCACCCTCTAAGGATATCCATTTCAACACCAGGACCAGAGAGCAGACTGCCTGGAGTTAAAAGGGCCAGCCAAGATAAATATGATAATCGGTTCTGAAAGGGTGTAACTCTGAATCTGAGATGCTTGATTTTTCACCACAGTTGTTTTGGTGTGTGTGTTCTGTTCAGCAGATGGACCTGAAATCCAAATCCAGGCTAGGCCTTCACCCTATCCCAGGGAACAGTATACTGCTAGTGCTTAC
Organism: Salvelinus alpinus; assembly: GCF_045679555.1. NCBI lineage: Eukaryota > Metazoa > Chordata > Actinopteri > Salmoniformes > Salmonidae > Salvelinus > Salvelinus alpinus. The sequence continues at coordinate 76,940,263 of NC_092087.1, forward strand.
TTGTTTTTGGCACAGTAGTGTCACTTCCTCTATCACTCCAACCTAATGATCTCTCCGCTCTTTCTCTTGCTCTCTTTCTCTCCCTCCTCTCTTTCTCTCTCTCCTTGCCTCTGTATATTTTCCCTTTCCAAATGAATGGCTTTACAATCACCCCAAGGCGCTAGCTGGCCAGCCAATACAAAGGTCTGTCTAAGTAGGCAGGAAGTGCAGTGTCCACCATGGTCCATTTTACCTAGTGAGTACACGTAGAGGAATAAGGCCTATTAACCATTTGGACTTTTGCAGGCGGCTCCAACAATACACACCTTCAGTGACGGCTAAGTGGCTACAATCAGTGCAGAACACTGTATTTGTAGTGACAGACGTCTGTCCAACTAGAACACTAAGCCTTGTTCAACTGTTAGCAGCGTTGTGTTGTATGAAATCAAACCTGAAATACGTCTGTGTACTGAGGAAGGCTTGAAAGAGTTAGTGTTTGTTTTGGTGAATACGTAGCTTCTCGATAGGCTCAACTCTATATAGAAGAGCAGCTAGGGCTTGTTGTAACATGCACCATCAACTCGGTGTGTGTGTTACAGCGCGTGAGTGCATGCATGTGTGTGGAACGATGCCTGTAAATGTATGTGTGTTTGGTGGATGGGTGTGTGTGTGTGTGTGTGTTTGGTGGATGGGTGTGTGTGTGTGTTTGGTGGATGGGTGGGTGTGTGACTTTTACGTGTTGTTGGTGTGTTCCTCCATGCTTGCCTGTATGTGTGTGTATTTGGTTTGGGAGAGAGAGAGGGAGCATTACACCATTTAGAAGCATCAAGTCCTTTTATTTGAACCTGTCCAAAAGACAAACATGACATCACCGTTACCTCACTTCTTCTCTCAGAGGCTGATCTAAAACATGTGGCTTTCTCGCTCTTTCTCTCTACAACATTGATTGAGACTTGGCCTGGAAAGTTTTTATTTTGTTATGAAGATGTGTGTGTGTGTGTGTGTGTGTAGGGGGTGCGATTGTGTGTGTTCGTCTGTGGGCTTTGTTTTGACTATTTCTCTCTTTCTTCATCTGTAATACATCTGACAGTTTTCTATCCGTGTAGTTGTTGGTTCTGGATCAGGTCTGAACGAAGCTGCTCTTTTGGACATGCTCAGAACCCTGTCTCCGTGTCTCTGTTTGTAATGCCCAGGGAAACCAGATGAACGCCATTAGAAATGACTTATGTCAAAGTAATGTGAGAACAATTACACATTGTTTACATTTTAAAATCTCTTTATATGATATTCTCAGCATAGATAAATGGATCTTACTGTCTGGCTGTGTGGGATGAATGTTTGTAGCGTTGTTTGGTAGCCAAACTCAGTGTTCCCAGTAGTCCTAGTGGGCTGGGTTATAATAATCTCATTATACATGTGTGGGTGATGTGCTGAATGGAGTCGTGGTTCCGGCCCTTGGACCACAGCTGAGATTTGTTCTGCCAGGGGAAGTGTGTGTATGTGTGTCGGCGTTCCAGTCCAGACTAGAGTTGAGATTCCTGAGCGGTGAAAAGGCGTTTGCATAGATATTGGAGTTCCTTCGCCATAGTTACGGGGTCAAGCAGGCCACGACCATGGGAAGAGTGAGGAGTGCCAAGTTTGGGCAAAATGAGCAGGGCGTTTGATCTCCATGCCAGACTTCTCTCGTTAAAATGACTTGAGATCTGGTCTTCAAGCGTCCCAAATGGCACCCAATTCCCTATTGGCCCTGGTCAAAAGTAGTGCACTAGTATCTACCCCCCTACACGGTCTGTACCCTCCTGTATCTACCCCCTACACTGTCTGTACCCTCCTGTATCTACCCCCTACACGGTCTGTACCCTCCTGTATCTACCCCCTACACGGTCTGTACCCTCCTGTATCTACCCCCTACACGGTCTGTACCCTCCTGTATCTACCCCCTACACGGTCTGTACCCTCCTGTATCTACCCCCTACACGGTCTGTACCCTCCTGTATCTACCCCCTACACGGTCTGTACCCTCCTGTATCTACCCCCTACACGGCCTGTACCCTCCTGTATCTACCCCCTACACGGCCTGTACCCTCCTGTATCTACCCCCTACACGGCCTGTACCCTCCTGTATCTACCCCCTACACGGTCTGTACCCTCCTGTATCTACCCCCTACACGGCCTGTACCCTCCTGTATCTACCCCCTACACGGTCTGTACCCTCCTGTATCTACCCCCTACACTGTCTGTACCCTCCTGTATCTACCCCTTACACTGTCTGTACCCTCCTGTATCTACCCCTTACACTGTCTGTACCCTCCTGTATCTACCCCTTACACTGTCTGTACCCTCCTGTATCTACCCCCTACACGGTCTGTACCCTCCTGTATCTACCCCCTACACTGTCTGTACCCTCCTGTATCTACCCCCTACACGGTCTGTACCCTCCTGTATCTACCCCCTACACGGCCTGTACCCCCAGGGCCTCTATACTTTATATGCATGTTTAACTATATGTTCCAGGTCACCAGACTCATTAACCCAATCACTGTCATCTGTGTTCACATCGTTACAGGCTGCTGCAGATCATCATTAGACAGGCTGCTGCAGATCATCATTAGACAGGCTGCTGCAGATCATCATTAGACAGGCTGCTGCAGATCATCATTAGACAGGCTGCTGCAGATCATCATTAGACAGGCTGCTGCAGATCATCATTAGACAGGCTGCTGCAGATCATCATTAGACAGGCTGCTGCAGATCATCATTAGACAGGCTGCTGCAGATCATCATTAGACAGGCTGCTGCAGATCATCATTAGACAGGCTGCTGCAGATCATCATTAGACAGGCTGCTGCAGATCATCATTAGACAGGCTGCTGCAGATCATCATTAGACAGGCTGCTGCAGATCATCATTAGACGGATGAGATGTTTTGGGGTGTGTCTGTGTGTCTGTGTGTCTGTGTGTCTGTGTGTCTGTGTGTCTGTGTGTCTGTGTGTCTGTGTGTCTGTGTGTCTGTGTGTCTGTGTGTCTGTGTGTCTGTGTGTCTGTGTGTCTGGGTGTCTGGGTGTCTGTGTGTCTGTGTGTCTGGGTGTCTGTGTGTCTGTGTGTCTGTGTGTCTGTGTGTCTGTGTGTCTGTGTGTCTGTGTGTATGGGGAACAGAGCTGTGTGCTATTTACCTATCTCATCCCTAATATGGTCTAGTATTTAGCTATGTCATCTCTAATAGGGTGTGGTATGTAGTTATGTCATCCCTAATAGGGTGTAGTATTTAGCTATGTCATCCCTATTAGGTTGTAGTATTTAGTTAAGTCATCCCTGTTAGGGTGTGGTATGTAGCTATGTCATCCCTGTTAGGGTGCGGTATGTAGCTATGTCATCCCTGTTAGGGTGTGGTATGTAGCTGTGTCATCCCTGTTTGGGTGTGGTATGTAGCTGTGTCATCCCTGTTAGGGTGTGGTATGTAGCTGTGTCATCCCTGTTTGGGTGTGGTATGTAGCTGTGTCATCCCTGTTTGGGTGTGGTATGTAGTTGTGTCATCCCTGTTTGGGTGTGGTATGTAGTTGTCATCCCTATTTGGGTGTGGTATGTAGCTATGTCATCCCTATTAAGGTGTAGTGTTTAGCTATGTCATCCCTAATAGGCCTTAGTTGAACATGCAGTAAGTAGGCCTGAACAACATTGATCGCAGCCATAAGAGAACAGCTGTGGTAATACAGTATAAAGAGAGAGGCATATTAAAGGAGGAGGGATATGTGTTTTGACATGGGGAGCTAGGAGATGTGATCTGTCCCCAGCAGAGGCACGTTTTATAAGAGTTGATCCTTTCACTATGGAGGGAATCTGCACTGTGCCAACTCTATTTATGTGTGTCTTTAACTGTATGTGACCTGCGAGAGAGTGGGTGTGTGTGTGTGTGTGTGTGTGGCTTGGCATATAAACTCAACAAAAAAAGAAATGTCCCTTTTTCAGGACCCTATCTTTCAAAGATAATTCGTAAAAATCCAAATAACTTCACAGATCTTCATTACAAAGAGTTTAAACACTGTTTCCCATGCTTGTTCAATAAACAATTAATGAACATGCACCTGTGGAACGGTTGTTAAGACACTAACAGCTTACAGATGGTAGGCAATTAAGGTCACAGGCCTGTACTCTGAAGCGGGATTGATTTGGAGGTGGAGGGTCCGTCTGGTCTGGGGTGGTGTGTCACAGCATAATCGGACTGAGCTTGTTGTCATTGCAGGCAATCTCAACGCTGTGCGTTTCAGAGAAGACATCCTCCTCCCTCATGTGGTGCCCTTCCTGCAGGCTCATCCTGACATGACCCTCCAGCATGACAATGCTACCAGCCATACTGCTCGTTCTGTGCGTGATTTCCTGCAGGACAGGAATGTCAGTGTTCTGCCATGGCAAGCGAAGAGCCTGGATCTCAATCCTATTGAGCACGTCTGGGACCTGTTGGATCGGAGGGTGAGGGCTAGGACCATTCCCCCCCAGAAATGTCTGGGAAATTTGCAGGTGCCTTGGTGGAAGAGTGGGGTAACATCTCACAGCAAGAACTGGCAAATCTGGTGCAGTCCATGAGGAGGAGATGCACTGCAGTACTTAGTATCTGGTGTGGCCACCAGCTGCATTGACCGTTACTTTTGATTTAGACCCCACCACTTTGTTCAGGGACACATTATTCAATTTCTGTTAGTCACATGTCTGTGGAACTTGTTCAGTTTATGTCTCAATTGTTGAATCTTATGTTCATACAAATATTTACACATGTTAAGTTTGCTGAGAATAAACGCAGTTGACAGTGAGATGACGTTTCTTTTTTTGCTGAGTTTAGTAGCTGTTTGTGTGTGTATACACACACACACACACGTGTGCATATCCAGTAGGACTCCCAAAGTTAGAGCCCCAGCTCCATGGTGCTGCCTACTGAACTCAATGGTATGTGCTCCTTGCTGTCCCATTCCCTTGTATTAAATACACTAGTCCATTCGCTAGGCCTACATGGTGCTCTATGGATCCTGATCAAACGTAGTGCACAGAGCCTTATGGGCCCTGATCAAACGTAGTGCACAGAGCCTTATGGGCCCTGATCAAACGTAGTGCACAGAGCCTTATGGGCCCTGATCAAACGTAGTGCACAGAGCCTTATGGGCCCTGATCAAACGTAGTGCACAGAGCCTTATGGGCCCTGATCAAACGTAGTGCACAGAGCCTTATGGGCCCTGATCAAACGTAGTGCACAGAGCCTTATGGGCCCTGATCAAACGTAGTGCACAGAGCCTTATGGGCCCTGATCAAACGTAGTGCACAGAGCCTTATGGGCCCTGATCAAACGTAGTGCACAGAGCCTTATGGGCCCTGATCAAACGTAGTGCACAGAGCCTTATGGGCCCTGATCAAACGTAGTGCACAGAGCCTTATGGGCCCTGATCAAACGTAGTGCACAGAGCCTTATGGGCCCTGATCAAACGTAGTGCACAGAGCCTTATGGGCCCTGCACTACATGGGGAATATTGACCAATGATTTGTGACGCAAGCCCATCCTCCAGCCTGTGGAGCGGTATTCAGATAGGCCCCGGCTTCATGGACCCACATCCCTCTGACGTGTAGGACAACGTGTACGACAGTGTGTTCCAGTTCCTGCCAATATCCAGAAACTTCGCACAGCCTTTGAAGAGGAGTGGGACAACATTCCACAGGCCACAATCAACAGCCTGATGAACTCTATGTGAAGGAGATGTGTCGCACTGCATGAGGCAAATGGTGGTCACACCAGATACTGACTGGTTTTCTGATCCCACGCCCCTACTTTTTTTAAGGTATCTGTGACTAACAGATCCATAGATTATGGGTTAATGAATTCCTCTAAATGGACTGATTTTCTTATATGAACTGTAACTCGCAGAGAAGACCTGCCGTTTTAGTCTCCTAACTAGAGGTCGACCGATTATGATTTTTCAATGCCGATACCGATTATTGGAGGACCAAAAAAGCTGATGCCGATTTATTTATATTTGTAATAATGACAATTACAACAATACTGAATGAACACTTTTTTTTATTTTAACTTAATATAATACATAAATTAAATAGATTTAGTCTAAAATAAATCACGAAACATGTTCAATTTGGTTTAAATAATGCAAAAACACAGTGTTGGACAAGAAAGTAAAAGTGCAGTATGTGTCATGTAAAAAAGCTAACATTTAAGTTCCTTGCTCAGAACATGAGAACATATGAAAGCTGGTGGTTCCTTTTAACATGAGTCTTCAATATTCCCAGGTAAGAAGTTTTAGGTTGAGGTTATTATAGGACTATTTCTCTCTATACCATTTGTATTTCATAGACCTTTGACTATCGGATGTTCTTATAGGCACTATAGTATTGCCAGTCTAATCTCGGGAGTTGATAGGCTTGAAGTCATAAACAGCGCTGTGCTTGAAGCACTGTCTATGTATATTTGTAAACAACAGCTGGTGCATGATATCTAAGGAAGTCTCAAGGTTTTACTCTACCTCAGCTGAGCATCTCATGATAAGCTGTAGACCACACTATTTACCAAGAGAGTTTTCATCTATATTCTAATAGCTGTCTATTTACCACCACAAACCGATGCAGCCATAAGCAAAAAGGAAAACGCTCATCCAGAGGCGGCGCTCCCGGTGGCCGGGGACTTTAATGCAGGGGAAATTAAATCTGTTTTACCTCATTTCTACCAGCATGTTAAATAAACCAGAGGGGAAAAACTGTAGACAACCTTACAAAGCTCTCCCTCGCCCTCCATTTGGCAAATCTGACAATAATTATATCCTCCTGATTCCTGCTTACAAGCAAAAACTAAAGCATCCTGACTGGTTGCATCACTGCCTGGTATGGCAACCGCTTGGCCTCCGACCGCAAGGCACTACAGAGGATAGTGCGTACGGCCCAGTACATCACCGGGGCCAAGCTTCCTTAAAATTGTCAAAGACCCCAGCCACCCCAGTCATAGACTGTTCTCTCTGCTACCGCATGGCAAGCTGTACCGGAGCGCCAAGTCTACGTCCAAAAGGCTTCTCAACAGCTTCTACCCCCAAGCCATAAGACTCTTCTACCCCCCCTTTTACGCTGCTGCTATTCTCTGTTTATTGTCTATGCATAGTCACTTTAACTCTACCTACATGCACATATTACCTCAACTAAACGGTGCCCCCGCACATTGACTCTCTACCGGTACCCCCTGAATATAGCCTCACTTGTTATTTTCTGCTGCTCTTTAAATATTTGTTTTATTTTTTACTTAACACATATCTTTCTTAACTGCATTGTTGGTTAAGGGCTTATAAGTAAGCATTTTACTGTAAGGTCTACCTACACCTGTTTTATTCGGCACATGTGACAAATACAATTTGATTTCATTTGAAATTGTTACATGTTGCGTTTTAAATTGCTGTTCAGTGTATTAGATAACTGGAGTCAGAACATGTAGTAGTAGGTATGTAAATCAGTGGGATTTGTGGAAGTTTTCTTTGTGGTTGGGGTTTGGTTAGGTTGTCTTGGGGTTAGGTAATTGGTATCTGGCTGGCTTTAGGATAGTAGAGAGGGAGTGTGGTTTGGGGTCAGAGAGAGTCGACTTCTTCTGCTGATGGAAACAGAGTCAGAGATCCACTTTCTATTATCATTAGGCCTTGTGTTTTCCTTGGCTCGTTGCTGACACATCACATGGTCAAACATAATCTAGTAGTTTATTGCTATCGCTTCAATCATAGCTGTCCTGTGGGGGTGGATGGCTTCCTTCTGGGGGGGGGGCATTAGTGATGGGTGGAAAAAATCGATGCAGTTACATATCGGGATATTATTTCTGATGGTATATCGTGTCGACAAAATCACAATATTATTTTTCAGCTTGTTGGCTGTACCTGTCCTGCAGCACAACTCCAGTATTTTTCCTTCATAGCTGGTTCTCCATCTCCTGTTTAAATAGGGAGACCATTTGTTTTCAGCACTTTTATTTCCATGACTGATCAAAACTTGTTTTCTCAAGTTGCAAACATATAGTAAGCATCACAGTATCGAATCGCAATACATAGAATTGCAATATATTTTGTTTCGGCCCTTAAGTATCATGATGATATCGTATCGTGAGGTCCCTGGCAAACCCCAGCCCTAGTGTACATATGTACGTGCAAGCGTTTGTGTGTGTTCATACGTGAGTTTGTGTGTGTCCCTCCACAGGCACAGGAAACATGCATTATCATCTCTGTTACCAAACGTCTATATTTACCACATCAGCTGCTGTTCTACCAGACACACCCAGACTATAGTTCCTGTTTGTGGGGTAAACCATCAGCAACATCCTCTGGTCACATCACACACCCAGTGACAAATCACTACTGGCAGGATTCACCGCAAAATACTGCATTGTGTGTGTGTGTGTGTGTGTGTGTGTGTGTGTTCTGCTGTCACTTTTCTTCTAGTGTCCAAATTAGGCCTGGGACAATTTATTCCATGGCAAAAAGGAAAACACGCAGCAGACGAAACACTTTGTTCCTTCAAAAATAATGTGACTCTGGATGGCAACATGGTGATGTTTGTTTTCAACAGTAGGTCTGTTTTTTCCTAAAGAAGTTCAATCCATTTTGTTTCCTTGCTACGATACTAACGAGTATCGCGATACCGGTATCGTCCCGGCCCTAATACGAATGGAGGATACGCTTACCAACTGTACTGTTGTTATAGCTAGACATCATGTGATGATTTAATAAGTCAGGCTCTGTTCTGGTCAGGTCCATTGTGGGTTGAGGGTTCAGAAGGAAGAAGACTGTCGGCCCTAGTGATAGGTCATATTTAAAGCAACGTGATCACAGGTCAGATGGCTGTATAGAGGGGAGGGTAACAGTGTGGTGTTAACTACGTATGTACCATACTGTTCTCACGGTCCTGTATGGTGACATGAGATCCCTGAACAACATGGGCCCATCAGTGTTAATCCAAGGATCGTCTATTGCTTCCACAGCCTGAATTCTAATAGAATGTGTCTGTGTGTGCGTGTGTCTATGACATGCGTTTGTGTGTGTGTCTTCGTGCGTGTTTCCGTGTGTGTGTGCATGCGCATGCGTGTTCCCGCACACGTGTGTGTGTGTGTGTGTTCACCTCATTGTGTTCTAATAGTAGACCCAGACCCCCACGGTTCAGGTTCTCTCTCTTTCCTGCTAACATGAGGCAGCCCAACTGTTCACTGCTATATTCTAAACACACCTAGACTCACTTCCATTGTCCTTAGAATGTTTATATACATCCCCATTTTGTTCTATGGCAGTTTAATGCATGTAGGTCAGTGTTACTGTATTTAAAGCTAGGCTATATTTGGCCTAATATGGAGTCTGCAGGCCCCTGGGGCTTATATCCAGGGCAGAGAAGTGAACCCACCAAGTACAGTAGAATCTCCATTGAAGTCCCTATAGAGGTCTAGGTGTAGCGGTATCTTCTACTGTAGTTCTAGATGGATATCTTTGGACTTTGTTGTTGTTTTGTGGTGTGCTTGTTTTGAACCAAGCCAATGATGCGTTTCATTGGTGACACGTCGTGCATTCTGCTCTATACCCCTGAGGGCATGGCAGCCCTGTGTGTGTGTCACCGAGTCGTCTCTGTGTGTGTGTCCGCGCAGATGAGTGCGTGTCATCTCTTCTGATGTAAAATGGGGACACCGATTGTGACAATCCATCTGTCTCTATCCCTCCATGTCCCGTTCAGTGTCCATATCCAATCACTGTAATTGCTCCTGAACCCTGCAGAGACAAAACATGGGACCGGCAGTTCTAATTGGATAGCAGGAGCACCCCGAGTTGTTGTGTTTGTGTCAGTTGATGGTTGCTATGGAGGGTTCTTGCATAATATCCTGTTGGTAACACATTTGTTGTGTTCCTTTCTTTCCTGTTGGTGATGGACTGATGGTGACACTCCTCCTTTTTAACTATTTGTTTTGTGGTTTGTTTGTCGTCGTGACTGAGCAGCAAACAGGCTCCTCTCTGTCTAAAGGGAAGTCGGTTGCCAACTTGTCTCCATCTTATCACCATGTGTCTGGATCGTAATGGACAACCTTTCTCCTTCTCGCAGAGAAACAGTGGTTTGATGTGTACGTTCCTAGTGGGATTGTAACGGACAACCTTTCTCCTTCTCGCAGAGAAACAGTGGTTTGATGTGTACGTTCCTAGTGGGATTGTAATGGACAACCTTTCTCCTTCTCGCAGAGAAACAGTGGTTTGATGTGTACGTTCCTAGTGGGATTGTAATGGACAACCTTTCTCCTTCTCGCAGAGAAACAGTGGTTTGATGTGTACGTTCCTAGTGGGATCGTAATGGACAACCTTTCTCCTTCTCACAGAGAAACAGTGGTTTGATGTGTACGTTCCTAGTGGGATTGTAACGACACTGTTGGAAGAGGAAAGTTCAATCAATGGTGTGTATGCACAGCATCTCATCCAGTAGAACCAGGGTATTCACATCTTACCACAGGAGGTTGGTGGCACCTTAATTGGGGAGGACGGGCTCATGGTAACGACTGGAGCGCAATAGGTGGAATGGTATCAAACACATCAAACACACGTTTTCCATGTTTGATGTCATTCCATTCGCTCCATTCCAGCCATTTATTATGAGCCGTCCTCCCCTCAGCAGCCTCCACTGGATCTTACCCTACGAGGTCCGGAGCCTGCTGGGTTTCTGTTCTACCTGATCATTCATTGACCCGCCTGGTGTCCCAGGTCTACGTCGGTCCCTGATTGGAGGGGAAGAAAGAATACAAGTAGTGGAACTGGCTTCGAGGTCCAGATTTAAATTTGAGGGCTGTAGTGCATGAGGACATTATGGTGTTGTCCCAAGAGTAGTGTTTTGGTTTGTACATCATTCTCACAATGGAATAAAATACACACAGAGATCCACTGTTTTAATCGTCCTTATTAACAATGTCTCAGAAGACTGCAAGGCTATTGGCCTTCTATTGTTAGTTCCATGGAGCTGATTTTTCTGGAACTAAAACCAACCAATCACAGAAAGCATAATATATACCATCATAGGGTAGGCATGGAGTTCAGAATACTGACTAAACTTTACCCACAAAAGGATGTATTTAAGGATCACATCAAAGGATATGACATGGCATCATTTCACCACTCAAAAGTATGTCCAAAGGGGAAATGGAATGGGTCCCTTTTCTAAACCTCAGCATGTTGATCCAACCTGATATCACTGTCCATCCTGAATGACAAGAACAGAACAAAGAAAGATGAGTGTCCTTATTGTGTTATTTCCTTCAGACACATCCTCAGTGGAAGCTCATAGAGAGAGAGAGAGTGTGTGTGTGTGTGTGTTACTTCACTGATAAGGGGTAAAGTGTTCCTGACAGGAGTATCGGTCTCCTTGTCCATACAGAAGGGGCTCTATTGTCCAGCTGGCCCTTAGAAAGTGTGTGAGAGGACGATGTGTATCCTCACTGACACCACACACACACACACACACACACACACACACACACACACACACACACACACACACACACACACACACTCCATCACGTCAAACCGGCTCCATCACGATGAAAGGTTTAGGAGTCTGATGGTAAAGTAACACACTGCCATGCAGAATGATGCCGATGACTCCATAGCATGCAATGATGCAATATGATGTTCTCTAACAGAAGTCTTCCTACCCACCATCCTTACACACCCCAGTGGTATGACTAAATACACACACATACACACACCTGTGCCAACAGTTGATTCATAGCCAGAGGTAAGTGCATCTCATGGATCCAGCCCAGAAATCAGACACCCTAAAGCCATATTGTGCAATGATGCCAATAGGATGTGTTAAGGAGGGGTTTGAGCTTCTTCACCTTTATCTCTAGATGAACTCCTACACATAACACATGCTTTCTGCTGCTTTTACAGCTACAGAGATCTACTGTCTCCTCCTCCTCAGTATACAGCTAAACATGTCTACTGTCTCCTCCTCAGTATACAGCTAAACATGTCTACTGTCTCCTCCTCAGTATACAGCTAAACATGTCTACTGTCTCCTCCTCCTCCTCAGTATACAGCTAAACATATCTACTGTCTCCTCCTCAGTATACAGCTAAACATGTCTACTGTCTCCTCCTCAGTATACAGCTAAACATGTCTACTGTCTCCTCCTCCTCAGTATACAGCTAAACATGTCTACTGTCTCCTCCTCCTCAGTATACAGCTAAACATGTCTACTGTCTCCTCCTCCTCAGTATACAGCTAAACATATCTACTGTCTCCTCCTCAGTATACAGCTAAACATGTCTACTGTCTCCTCCTCCTCAGTATACAGCTAAACATGTCTACTGTCTCCTCCTCCTCAGTATACAGCTAAACATGTCTACTGTCTCCTCAGTATACAGCTAAACATGTCTACTGTCTCCTCCTCCTCAGTATACAGCTAAACATGTCTACTGTCTCCTCCTCCTCAGTATACAGCTAAACATATCTACTGTCTCCTCCTCCTCAGTATACAGCTAAACATATCTACTGTCTCCTCCTCCTCAGTATACAGCTAAACATGTCTACTGTCTCCTCCTCCTCAGTATACAGCTAAACATATCTACTGTCTCCTCCTCCTCCTCAGTATACAGCTAAACATATCTACTGTCTCCTCCTCCTCCTCAGTATACAGCTAAACATGTCTACTGTCTCCTCCTCCTCCTCAGTATACAGCTAAACATGTCTACTGTCTCCTCCTCCTCAGTATACAGCTAAACATGTCTACTGTCTCCTCCTCCTCAGTATACAGCTAAACATATCTACTGTCTCCTCCTCCTCCTCAGTATACAGCTAAACATATCTACTGTCTCCTCCTCCTCAGTATACAGCTAAACATATCTACTGTCTCCTCCTCAGTATACAGCTAAACATATCTACTGTCTCCTCCTCCTCAGTATACAGCTAAACATGTCTACTGTCTCCTCCTCCTCAGTATACAGCTAAACATATCTACTGTCTCCTCCTCCTCAGTATACAGCTAAACATGTCTACTGTCTCCTCCTCCTCAGTATACAGCTAAACATATCTACTGTCTCCTCCTCCTCCTCAGTATACAGCTAAACATATCTACTGTCTCCTCCTCAGTATACAGCTAAACATATCTACTGTCTCCTCCTCCTCCTCAGTATACAGCTAAACATATCTACTGTCTCCTCCTCCTCAGTATACAGCTAAACATATCTACTGTCTCCTCCTCCTCAGTATACAGCTAAACATATCTACTGTCTCCTCCTCCTCCTCAGTATACAGCTAAACATATCTACTGTCTCCTCCTCCTCCTCAGTATACAGCTAAACATATCTACTGTCTCCTCCTCCTCCTCAGTATACAGCTAAACATGTCTACTGTCTCCTCCTCGGTATACAGCTAAACATATCTACTGTCTCCTCCTCCTCAGTATACAGCTAAACATGTCTACTGTCTCCTCCTCCTCAGTATACAGCTAAACATATCTACTGTCTCCTCCTCCTCAGTATACAGCTAAACATGTCTACTGTCTCCTCCTCAGTATACAGCTAAACATATCTACTGTCTCCTCCTCCTCAGTATACAGCTAAACATATCTACTGTCTCCTCCTCCTCAGTATACAGCTAAACATGTCTACTGTCTCCTCAGTATACAGCTAAACATATCTACTGTCTCCTCAGTATACAGCTAAACATATCTACTGTCTCCTCAGTATACAGCTAAACATATCTACTGTCTCCTCCTCAGTATACAGCTAAACATGTCTACTGTCTCCTCCTCCTCCTCAGTATACAGCTAAACATATCTACTGTCTCCTCCTCCTTCTCAGTATACAGCTAAACATATCTACTGTCTCCTCCTCCTCAGTATACAGCTAAACATATCTACTGTCTCCTCCTCCTCAGTATACAGCTAAACATGTCTACTGTCTCCTCCTCCTCCTCAGTATACAGCTAAACATATCTACTGTCTCCTCCTCCTCCTCAGTATACAGCTAAACATGTCTACTGTCTCCTCCTTCTCAGTATACAGCTAAACATATCTACTGTCTCCTCCTCCTTCTCAGTATACAGCTAAACATATCTACTGTCTCCTCAGTATACAGCTAAACATGTCTACTGTCTCCTCAGTATACAGCTAAACATATCTACTGTCTCCTCCTCCTTCTCAGTATACAGCTAAACATGTCTACTGTCTCCTCCTCCTTCTCAGTATACAGCTAAACATGTCTACTGTCTCCTCCTCCTCAGTATACAGCTAAACATATCTACTGTCTCCTCCTCCTTCTCAGTATACAGCTAAACATGTCTACTGTCTCCTCCTCCTCAGTATACAGCTAAACATATCTACTGTCTCCTCAGTATACAGCTAAACATATCTACTGTCTCCTCCTCCTTCTCAGTATACAGCTAAACATATCTACTGTCTCCTCAGTATACAGCTAAACATGTCTACTGTCTCCTCAGTATACAGCTAAACATATCTACTGTCTCCTCCTCCTCCTCAGTATACAGCTAAACATATCTACTGTCTCCTCAGTATACAGCTAAACATATCTACTGTCTCCTCCTCCTCCTCCTCAGTATACAGCTAAACATATCTACTGTCTCCTCAGTATACAGCTAAACATATCTACTGTCTCCTCCTCCTCCTCAGTATACAGCTAAACATATCTACTGTCTCCTCCTCCTCCTCAGTATACAGCTAAACATGTCTACTGTCTCCTCCTCCTCCTCAGTATACAGCTAAACATGTCTACTGTCTCCTCCTCCTCCTCAGTATACAGCTAAACATATCTACTGTCTCCTCCTCCTCCTCAGTATACAGCTAAACATGTCTACTGTCTCCTCCTCCTCCTCAGTATACAGCTAAACATATCTACTGTCTCCTCCTCCTCCTCAGTATACAGCTAAACATGTCTACTGTCTCCTCCTCCTCCTCCTCAGTATACAGCTAAACATGTCTACTGTCTCCTCCTCCTCAGTATACAGCTAAACATGTCTACTGTCTCCTCCTCCTCAGTATACAGCTAAACATGTCTACTGTCTCCTCAGTATACAGCTAAACATGTCTACTGTCTCCTCCTCCTCCTCAGTATACAGCTAAACATATCTACTGTCTCCTCCTCCTCAGTATACAGCTAAACATATCTACTGTCTCCTCCTCCTCAGTATACAGCTAAACATATCTACTGTCTCCTCCTCCTCAGTATACAGCTAAACATATCTACTGTCTCCTCCTCCTCAGTATACAGCTAAACATATCTACTGTCTCCTCCTCCTCAGTATACAGCTAAACATATCTACTGTCTCCTCCTCCTCAGTATACAGCTAAACATATCTACTGTCTCCTCCTCCTCAGTATACAGCTAAACATATCTACTGTCTCCTCCTCCTCAGTATACAGCTAAACATATCTACTGTCTCCTCCTCCTCAGTATACAGCTAAACATATCTACTGTCTCCTCCTCCTCAGTATACAGCTAAACATATCTACTGTCTCCTCCTCCTCAGTATACAGCTAAACATGTCTACTGTCTCCTCCTCCTCAGTATACAGCTAAACATGTCTACTGTCTCCTCCTCCTCAGTATACAGCTAAACATGTCTACTGTCTCCTCAGTATACAGCTAAACATGTCTACTGTCTCCTCCTCCTCCTCAGTATACAGCTAAACATGTCTACTGTCTCCTCCTCCTCCTCCTCCTCAGTATACAGCTAAACATATCTACTGTCTCCTCCTCCTCAGTTTACAGCTAAACATGTCTACTGTCTCCTCCTCCTCAGTTTACAGCTAAACATGTCTACTGTCTCCTCCTCCTCAGTATACAGTTACACAGATCCACATTATGGTTCTATCTCATGGCTTCGCACCAGATAACAAGTCAACAGGAATGAACAGAGATGATAACAGTTAAACAGGGATGCTGTGTGAGCATCCACTTCCAGCTGAGTTTTGCTTCAAACAAAGTCTCTTGTACAGTAAGCAGCGTTATTGGATTATCATGTACTTTATGGATTGAGGAGTGTTTGTTGGGAGGGGTGTGTGTGTTTTTAGACTGTCTGGAGGGAAGGGGTTAGGTGAGTAAGGTATGGCCGGGGAGGGGCCGCATGCATGTGAAGCTCTGTAACGTGACAGTTTGGCTCAGTGAAGGGAACTGTTCTCTGCAATAGATTTAGAGTTGAGGGACATCACTTGGGGGTTATGTCATTCATATTTACAGTAAGAGAGGAGGTAGGAGGGGTTAGTAGTTAGGGAGCGAGTGTAGGACAGAAGAGGTGAAGGGTGGAGAGTATTTGCATGTGTGTTTGTGCAGTGGTGTGTCCATATGCAGCTGTGTTTATCCTCCCTCAGTATTGTTGACCTATGTTTGACCCCCACCACTTCCCACTGCTGTTATGGGGAGGGGGGGGTTCAGCACCATCAACACTATTCTCTATAGAGCCTAATGTACAGGGGGGGTCAGCACCATACACACTTCTCTATAGAGCCTAATGTACAGGGGGGGTCAGTACCATAAACACTATTCTCTATAGAGCCTAATGTACGGGGGGGAGGGGGGGGGGGTTCAACACCATCAACACTTCTCTGTAGAGCCTAATGTTCAGGGGGGAGGGGGTCAGCACCCTCAAAACTACTCGATAGAGCCCCTAATGTACGGGGGGGGGGGGGGGGTTCAGCACCATCAACAGTATAGAGGTTGTGGACTTCCAAGATTACCTGCATGGGTGTCAATTAGACAAATACTGCATTGTCAGTTGTCTTGAAAGAACTACAGCACTGTTCTCAGTGTCAGTCCTGGGCCTCTTACCCTCACAGGAAGCTCTAGGAGCTCTTACTGTAAACATGGAGATATAGGAGCGCTTACTGTAACCATGGAGCTATAGGAGCTATTACTGTAAACATGGAGTTTTAGGAGCTCTTACTGTAAAGAGAGCTCATATAGGAGCCCTATAGACACTATCATATAATTATCCGAAGCGACTTAGACATGCATGCATACATTTTACGTAGGGGTAGTCCTGGGAATCTAACCCACTGTCCTGGCATTGCAAGCACCAACTGAGCTACAGAGGACCTCTCACTACCCTCGGAGTCTCTCACCTGTTATAGTGGTTAGATGGAGAGAGGGTCAGTCAGATTGTCTATTTGGGTATAATGGTGATGGATGTGTGATGATGCTGGGAGTCTGACACGCAGGAAAACACACGTTGTTGCCCCCATAAAGCTGAGTCAACAGTAAGCAGATTAAAGGGCTTTTAGTGTGGACTGCAGCACAGACACAAAGAATCGCACCTCCGCCCAAAACTGCTGCTATCAGGAAAAACCTTTTATTGGCTAGTTGTGGCTCTCGGGCCGTGATGCCAAGCCTCTGCAGTCAAGCTACCTTCCTGCCCTGTCTCGACCTCTGCCATGCATTTGAATTGTGCCAAATACAAGTCAATATCAGCTATTGGTTTGAAATGGAATTTTAGACATTTGAGACCCAGCACAATTTTAGTCATAAATTTTACTTTTACGGTTGTGTCTAGGGTTGTTTCCAAATGGCACCCTATATAGTGCACTACTTTTGACCACAGCCATGGGAATAGGGTACAATTTGAGACACTCCAGTATAGCGTTGTCTTGGTGTGTTCTATAATGAAAGGGCTGGCATGTGATTATTGACTTTGATAAATGGCCTGATTTTACTAGCTGTCAATCATCTTAGTGGCGTGTGCTGCTGTTCCAGTGATGTCCCCTCCCACCATCTGCTCCTGAAACGAGGCATCTCGTGGTCATCTTGGACATGCTGTGAGAGCTTTAACAGCAGAGAGCTCTGTTACAGCACACATCTTCCTGGAAAATATTGTTGATTCAGGTAGTTTGGTTCATTTGCTTTCAGACTAGACCACCTGTTTTTAGGTTTTGATTGGGGTCAGGTGTCTACAGATACTGAGCAGGGCCTTCGTCATTGGTTTCTGCTGGTCAAAGGGATTAGACTTGGAGAGCAAAATACATCTAATTTCACCTCGACTTTGAAGTTGCATTTGACCTCAAAATAGAGGTAATGACCTTATATCTCTACAGGGCTGGATGGAAGTGATGGGTTTAGTATCCTACCAGCCATGTGAGGTCAACCTCCTCCACCCTAGTCTGTCTGTCTCTCTCATTTTCTCTCTGTCTGTCTCTCTCATTTTCTCTCTCTCTCTCTCTCTCTGTCTCCTGGTGAATGGTCTTCTTTGACAATCTGATCTGATTCATGAATTGTCATATAATATATTGGATGATGGTGATAATGACATTTATATAATAACAAAGAGAACTGTATTCATTCACAAAGGCAAGTCTCTTCCCCTAACCAATGCTGCTATTTTTCCACCACCAACTGTGTCATTAGAGTGAATCCACCATCGGCGGGGAGAAAAGCTTGGTGCCAGCACCTCTCTGAGCCCGGCTGACAAAATCAGACTAATGATCGCATGTTATTGCGTAACTGTGACGATGCAAAAAAATGAAGCAGGTCATGTCCTCATTGGGTTTTTTAATGAAAAAGTGTGTGTGTTTGAGTGAGTGCTTGTGTCACAACCTGATGTTCTGTCCTGTGATCTAGTTTCTAGAAGCTGCTCATCAGGAAGACCTTTGTTTTGGGTTGTGAAACTGGGCTGTAGGATCATTAAACATTTAGCCTGCTCAACACGACTCGATGGGCTTATATAAGTGTGCTGGTTCCTCCTGTTCACTCCCTGGGCAAGGCTGGCACCGAGCACTAAGGAAAGACGGCTAAGCCTACTTCCCAGGACTTACCAAAGAGTTGGGTCCAATTCTCTTATGTTTAGTCATTGTGCAATATTACAATGTGTTTTGATTAGGGGTGAAAAGGTTCACGAAACTCACTGTTCGGTACGGTACGGTACAGTGGTGTCACGGTACGATACGGTACAGTGGTGTCACGGTACGATACGGTACAGTGGTGTCACGGTACAGTGGTGTCACGGTTCGGTACGATACGGTACAGTGGTGTCATGGTTCGGGACGGTTTCGATACATCGACAAAATAAATGCCTGAGAAATATATGATTTGTATTTAGATTTCCCATGTATTATAATAGTAACATGGGTAGCTTGAATTCCCAGGAGCAGATGGAAACAAAGGGACAACAAAAAGCAGCAGGGCCTGCCTTGTAACATGAAATAAAACAGTCATTTAAAACAGAACTTCAACAACAGTGTATAGTCCAGCAGCATATATCAACATTAAGTCACATAGCAGTGCCTTAAACAACATAGGACCACTTGAGACTGGTTACTTGAAAAAAAATATTTAAAAAATTATCAGATTTTCACGTTTTTCTTTAAGAAGATTAGTCTATCCACGTTATCTGCAGTGAGCACAGATCGGCTTGCTGTGACAATGTCAGCCGCTGTGGAGAATACCCTCTCGCTAGGGACAGAGGTCCCAGGCACAGCCAGGTAGCGCCTTGCTAACATGGCAACATGACGGTATATTAACTCTTTGGTTTTCCACCATGAAAGTGGATCAGCATCCAGGGGAATACAGTCCACTTCCCTGTATGAGGTCACCTCCTCCTCCTCTATGACCTTGACCTTTGACTTGGTTCCCTGCTCCTGGGTCGTGAACAACTCCCCAAAAGGCTCAGCCATGGCAGAATTCTTTTCTGGAGGAGAACCCCTGTCGCCTGCCGTCTCTGGAGGGGGGTTGGCTCCTGTGGTAGCTGTGGCTTGACCCTGCAGAATTAAATTAGATGAAAATTACTATCTCTGAAGTGGCTTTAAAAATATGATTTGTTGTTAGAAATATATATCAGACACTATTATTACAATTATTACTTTATAATTGTTAAATCACAAATGAACTATATAAATACAATACCTATTGGTCACAATTTCTGCTGTGAGTTCATTGTAGACTCTCAGACTCTCAGCAGCATCCAGGTGCAGCAGGGTCTTGAACCGGGGCTCCAATGCTCTTGTGTAAGAAGTCTTGGACACCAGGGTCAGCATATCAAGGCTCCAGGTTAACTCTGACAGCAGTCTTGACATCCCTTACTGTGGGTTCATCTTCATCAGATGACACCATTGATTTCTGGACCATTGTTTTCATAGGCAGGACCATGGAAACTGATGGAATGCTCTCAGTGCAGATCAGTGTTGTGACTGTTTTGAGAGGTTTGCACACTTTGATAACTTCCTCTGCTAGTCTTATGTCATTTTCAGACAAACTCACAATATCTTTTGACGTTCTTCCTCACGGCTTGATCAGTCAGTGTAGAATACACCGCAACTTTTTGCTCAAGGTATCTCTCAACCATGTCATGGCTTGAATTCCATCTAGTAGGGACATCTTGGATTAGTTTGTGGTTTGGCAGCTCCAGCATCTCCTGTTTTGTCTTGAAAACATGTGCAGCAGTTGTGCTTTTATGAAAGAAGGATACCACCTTCCTGATCTTTGCTTGGAGGCAAGAGACTGGATTCACTGACGTTGCTTTTTGAGACGCTAGATTAATAACGTGAGCAAAGCATCACATCTGGTGTCCCAATCCAGCTAGTGTAACTGCATTTACAATATGTCTAGCGTTGTCAGTGGTCACAGGAATCGTTACATTATCCCTCCAACTTCCACACTACAACTACTTCCCTCAGCTCTTCCCCCAAGTTTACACTGGTGTGACTCCTCTCAAGGGGACGTATTTGAAGGACATGGCTTTTTATCTCCCACTCTGCCGTAATGAAATGAGACGTTACAGTAAGGTAGCTCTCTGTAGCTCTAGACGTCCAACTGTCTGGTGTTAGAGCAACAGACCGTACGGAAAGGAATGGTAAAGTGCGTCTCGACCACTTTAAACATGTTTCGGAACCCTGCATTCTCTACCACAGAGAAGGGTCTCATATCTGCCGCTATGACTTTTGCTATCGCTGCATTGATTTCTTTAGCCATACCGGAGTCAGCCGCATGTTGTTGCCTGAAGGCTGTGGGGAGTCGTGGTTGCCGTTAAATTTTTTCGCCTAGTCCCGCCAATTGGCACTTTGGGGTGATGTCGGCGCAAATGAGTAGTCATGTTACTCGTATTGCCACTCGAATAGGCTATCGGTAATGAACAGAGCCTACATGTTGTAGAAGTTTAATCCACCACTCGTTGGCAATCCCCGTTATAGTTTATGTAAAGGGTTGCGTCAATCGAATCTGGTATCAGGATAAAATGTGATTCAGAGTCACCGAATATACTTTTAAGTATTTTTATTTAACATAAGCGATAAATGGTAAATAAAATTTTCGTATATATGGGTTCACTGTATCACCACGCAGGGTAAAGCAGAGAACTGACTGAAATAGTACAGACATCTTCTTTTATACTGTGACAGAGGTAGTTCCAACTTTAGAGTTGGCCTGTCACAGTAGAGGCTTAGCGTGGTTTAAACTTGCTAGCCTATCGGTGGTGCCCAGGCTGGTCCCAGCCTCACAGCACACAGGATCCAGATATCCGGAAGTGTTTGTTGTGAAGTTTGAGCGGAGTTGTCGGTTGTTACATTGCTCAGTTCCTGTTTTCTTGTTATTCAGCATTTTTCCATCTTGTCTCAACCTTCTGGTTTGCACAGTCGACACCCTAGATTAACAACAGCTTTTCTGCAGTCACGCTATGTTTTGTGATTAACATGTCCTATTTCTATAAGGCATATCTTTTTGTTAAAAAGAGAACAAAACCATCCTTCACAATAGTGAAACCGAAATGTTCCCAGACGGCAGACCTGAATGGTACTGGGGCGTCTTCTAGTTCTGACTCGCCATGTTGCTCCTTTGCATTTAGCTAACTGCTAATTCCTTCATAAGCTAATTGCTGCTACGACGGTCTCAGTTCTGTTCTCGCTGGAATGAAATAACTAATGAGCGGAGCTGCATACAGCTACGAGACTAAACTTTTTATTTATTTAAAGACAACTTTATTACTATTTGGATATTTTTCCCACGTTAATTTATACGCCATTGGTTTATGCAATAATATTTGTTTTTACAATAACATATATTTTCCTAGCTATAATATATGATTAATGTATTGTTCGGTTCGCAGTGCGTACCGCACCGTGGACCGAACGGTTCAATACGAATACACGTAGCGTTTCACCCCTAGTTTTGATGCTTTCGCCATAGAATCTGGAGTTAGAATTGGTAGATGCTCATTGCTCAAGTAGAACTACGACAACACTCTACGACTACGCTCTACGACTACTAATGAAAACCCTTATGCTAGTATGTGTATGAGTCTCTAGTTCCCTTAGCAACAATCCTCTACCCATGACATTGATGCTCTACTAATGATAGGTGGTACTCTACTCTGGTGTTGACACAGCTGGTGTTTGTTCAGAGGACAGAGATGGCTATCACGGGCAGGTCAAGGTTCCCCTGCCACTACCCTGTGTGTGTGTAGGGGCCACACCTGGGTTTGTTATTTAAATACTTTTAGTTTTATGCATATGTGAGTATATCCAAATACACAGCCCAAAACATGTACTTTTACTTCAGTATTTTAATAGTCGTTTGGAGAAACAAATAGTCGGCCAAATTGTATTTTCATATACCTAGGTTAAATGCATGGGAGTGTATTTGAGTCAGTATATTTGAGTTTTTTCAAATACATTCCAAGTGTATACAAACACGTTCCAATATTCAACTATTTGTTTTTATCTGAATAGTTATTTTTAAAATGAATAGAAAGATACCTGAAATAGCTGAAATAATATTTGAATTGGTCTGGTAGGGGCACCTGGTTCCACACCCTGTACACTGGGCCCCTGGCCACCAGCTAAATGAGAGGTTACACACCCTGTACACTGGGCCCCTGGCCACCAGCTAAATGAGAGGTTACACACCCTGTACACTGGGCCATTGGCCACCAGCTAAATGAGAGGTTACACACCCTGTACACTGGGCCCCTGGCCACCAGCTAAATGAGAGCCTACACACCCTGTATACTGGGCCCCTGGCCACCAGCTAAATGAGAGGTTACACACCCTGTACACTGGGCCCCTGGCCACCAGCTAAATGAGAGGTTACACACCCTGTACACTGGGCCCCTGGCCACCAGCTAAATGAGAGCCTACACACCCTGTACACTGGGCCCCTGGCCACCAGCTAAATGAGAGCCTACACACCCTGTACACTGGGCCCCTGGCCACCAGTTAAATGAGAGCCTGCACACCCTGTACACTGGGCCCCTGGCCACCAGCTAAATGAGAGGTTACACACCCTGTACACTGGGCCCCTGGCCACCAGCTAAATGAGAGGTTACACACCCTGTACACTGGGCCCCTGGCCACCAGCTAAATGAGAGCCTACACACCCTGTACACTGGGCCCCTGGCCACCAGCTAAATGAGAGCCTACACACCCTGTACACTGGGCCCCTGGCCACCAGTTAAATGAGAGCCTACACACCCTGTACACTGGGCCCCTGGCCACCAGCTAAATGAGAGCCTACACACCCTGTACACTGGGCCCCTGGCCACCAGCTAAATGAGAGCCTACACACCCTGTACACTGGGCCCCTGGCCACCAGTTAAATGAGAGCCTACACACTCTGTACACTGGGCCCCTGGCCACCAGCTAAATGAGAGCCTACACACCCTGTACACTGGGCCCCTGGCCACCAGCTAAATGAGAGGTTACACACCCTGTACACTGGGCCCCTGGCCACCAGTTAAATGAGAGGTTACACACCATGTACACTGGGCCCCTGGCCACCAGCTAAATGAGAGGTTACACACCCTGTACACTGGGCCCCTGGCCACCAGCTAAATGAGAGCCTACACACCCTGTACACTGGGCCCCTGGCCACCAGTTAAATGAGAGCCTACACACCCTGTACACTGGGCCCCTGGCCACCAGCTAAATGAGAGGTTACACACCCTGTACACTGGGCCCCTGGCCACCAGCTAAATGAGAGCCTACACACCCTGTACACTGGGCCCCTGGCCACCAGTTAAATGAGAGCCTACACACCCTGTACACTGGGCCCCTGGCCACCAGCTAAATGAGAGGTTGTGCTGTGAAATAAGAATGGGATTATTTTGTCTGTTTTGTTTGCTTTATATCCCTCCTTTTTGATGATGTAGGACATTGGTGTTTGAGTCAACGATGTGTATGTGAATGATGTAGTTACGATGACTTTGATGTGTAATGAGTGCATTCCAAGCCTCTTTTAAAAGATCAGAAGGCTCGGTGCTATTTTACAAGAGGCCCACCGTTTCATTAAATCTTTTCATATCTAAACTGTGTTTTTACCTGAGTTCTCTTGATGAGTTCCAAATGCACCCTATGCACTTCTTTTGACCAGGGCCTATAGGGGTCTGGTCAAAAATAGTGCACTATAACAGAGAATAGGGTGTCATTTGGGACTCAAATGCTGTCTATCTATGCAGACTAGGACTCAAAAGCATGTATTGTAACAGCAGAGTTGTGTTTAAACCAAATAGATACGTCTCTCTGTGTCTAATTATTAATAAGTCTGCTGTTTGCTCCAGACACATTAAAAATATTTTTGGTTGATGAGATTAAGTCAGTAAGACAGAAGAGCTCTCAGAAGATGAATACATTTGTCTGTTTTGTGTTTTCTCTAGGTGAGGAAACGGTGTTAACGATTTGACCGGACCAGGAAATCATCTCTCCAGAGAGGTAAGATATATTTATTTACCTGCCTAAACGCCACTCTTCCTCTGACTTATTGTGTAGCAGCACCAGTGGGTTGTATCAACAACCCCAATTCATGTATCACGTTCATTGTAGACTTGTTACGTCTTTCAATGAAAAGACATTGCTATTCTCTCAAGTGCTTCAAGTGCAGTAGGCTAAGCATTACTCTGCATGGAAAGCTTTCTTCACCGTGCCACAGACGTTTTCAAAAATAAACGGACACTCTGGGTTGCCACTTTCTTATTTTGGAAACGCTGAACTAACAAATGATATGGCTTTGATTTGTCTGTTGGTGGTCACTCTGTGCCTGTCTGGAGTGACGTTTTACTGTGGTTGCACACACACACACACACACACACACCACAATATGTTTTACTGCTTTTGGAAGTTATCCTACATGGGAAATAGTGACTGGTTTTGTCTCCCTAAAATGTTCAGTTTACAGTCTGTCTCTCTCCTCGTCCTCCCTTGTTCCTCTCCTCCCCCGTCTGTGGTTGAAGAGGGCCTGACCATGCCTCTCCTATGTCATCTGATTTGTTTAACATTTCTTCATCTCCTCATCATTTTTCGCCGGCTCGGTCTGGTCTAGACGTTTTCCTTGACGTACCGACCTGTTATGTGTTGTTTATGGTTCTAACAGCACCACCCCTCTTCAGTGGACAACTTTACTACTATTTATGCTACATGACATGAGCCTCCTCATCAGTTTCTGAACTGTGTATCGAGGTCATGACAATAAGCTTTAGTCATGACGATAAGGCCTAGGTTGGCCTGTCAACATTATCCAGGGAACGTGTTTGGCACATAATGAGACACGTATAGTGCATATAGTGTCTGCCTGGGGCTTGGCAACCTGCCAGAGTAGGAACTGAATGAACAAAGATGCTCTAAACCGACTAGACCGAGGGGGGGGGGGGGGGGTTATGAGCTTTGTCAAGGTTGCTATCTGAGCTATCTCCGTTTTCACTATAGGTTTATCTTTGAATCAACCAGTCTTTAACCATTCTTTAACTAGGCAAGTCAATTGCTTTCATATGGAATGTGACGCCTTGCATGTAGAGCTTTCACCATTTGAATTGTCCGTGGACATAGTCTGTCTGCTCTGTGCGTCGTCCATATTTAGGATTTGCAGTTAAGTGAGGCTGCTAATCTCTCTGGCTAAGCTCCTTATACTGCATTTATACATTACACCACAATGGAAAGTGGATTTGAGTTTGTCGCTTTAAGCTAGTTAATCATTTCATAGTGCTTTTTCTGTCTGCTATCTTGCCTCGATAGCAATATCTGAAGAGACAAAAGTCTGAAAATGACGAATTCTTATTTGGGCTGATCCTGTTTTCGTGTTAAAATACTTGTGTGATGATGCAAGTTAACAATGGTGTTGGAGTGAAATAAAGAATTGAGGCCAAATGTTTTTCCCTTTCTCTCCCTTTCTCTCCTACATCTCTCTCTTCCCTCTCCCCCCTCTATGCGTTTCCATGTGGTTAATTTATTCCATTCCTCCAAGGCAGTCTGATGTGACTAATGTCTAGGCCAGGGGTACACACACACACCACAGAGAGACAGAGAACCAGGCATTCCAAGGGGTTGTGAGGGCGTCAGCCCAGAGAGGTACACCCATTGCCCCTGAAAGGAGGACCGGAGGAGGGAAAAAAGGAGAGAGAATAGAGAGAAAAAGCTGCATGACTCGTAAACCTTTTACAGGACCGGATGGCTGGATGGATGGATGGGTGGGTGGATGTGAAGGGTTCAGTACCAACCATGCAAGGTCCAGTTGTTCCTCTCTTTCTCTCCCTCTGTCATTCACCCTGGTAAGACGAGCTATGCTAGCTGTACTAGACCAGTGTGTAGGACAGTAAAGAGACCTTGCTAGCTCCCTGGGCCACCATTTAAACCTACACACACACACACACACACACCCACACATATCACATGTTTGTTTTACTATCCTTGTGGGGACCAAAACATTTATTCCCATTCAAAATCATATTTTCCAAAACCCTAAACTTAGCCTAAAATGGCCTTTTTTCTTGTGGGGACCAACAAATGTCCACACTTGTCTGAACTTTCCTTGTTTTACTATCCTTGTGAGAACTTATTGTCCCCACAAAGATAGTAATACCAAAAACCCACACACACAGAGCTCCCTGGGCTGCCATTTAAACCTCTTCTCCTCCCCAGACCCACGTGAAACACTCAGCTGTAAGTCTAACACGCTCCACACTGACTCCACACTCCACTTCCCGATCGGCAGGACTTCTCGCAGTAATGATGTCATGCACCTTGTTATTATGATATAATCGTTACTACCGCTCCATCTGGTCATGTTTAAAGACCGCTCAGTGGTTACCCATGTGATTCCCCGGAATTTAAAGCAAATCACAAGTATATTAGTCTCTCACATTGTACAGTAAGATGTACAGTGCTTTCAGAAGGTATTCAAACCCCTAATCTTATTCCATATTTTTTATGTTACAGCCTGAATTCAAAATGTATACAATGTTTGTTTTTCTCACCCATCTACACGCAATGCTCCACAATGACAAAGTGAAAAGATGTTTTTGGAAATGTTTTCTAATTTATTGAAAATGAAATACAGAAATACATCTAATTTACATAAGTATTCATACCCCTGAGTCAATACTTTGTAGAATCACCTTTGGCAGTGATTACAGCTGTGAGTCTTTCTGGTTAAGTCTCTAAGAACTTTCCACACCTGGATTGTGCAATATTTGCCCATTTATTATTTTCAAAAATTCTTCAAACTCTGTCAGATTGGTTGTTGATCATTGCTAGACAACCATTTTCAGGCCTTGTCATAGATTTTCAAGTAGATTTAAGTCAAAACTGTAACTTGGCCACTCAGGAACATTCACTGTCTTCTTGGTTGAAAGCAGACTGAACCAGGTTTTCCTCTAGGATTTTGCCTGTGCTTAGCTCCATTCAGTTTCTTTTTTATCCTGAAAAACTCCCCAGTTCTTAACGATTACAAGCATACCCATAACATGATACAACCACCACTATGCTTGAAAATATGGAGAGTGGTACTCAGTAATGTGTTGTATTGGATTTTCCTCCAACGTAACACTTTGCATTCAAGACAAAAAGTGAATTGCTTTGCCACATTTTTTGCAGTATTACTTTAGCGCCTTGTTGGTAGTGCTGCTGAATGTGGTGTTGATAGTGCTGCTGTATGTGGTGCTGTATGTGATGTTGGTAGTGCTGCTGTATGTGATGTTGGTAGTGCTGCTGTATGTGGTGTTGGTAGTGCTGCTGTATGTGGTGCTGGTAGTGCTGCTGTATGTGGTGCTGGTAGTGCTGCTGTATGTGGTGTTGGTAGTGCTGCTGTATGTGATGTTGGTAGTGCTGCTGTATGTGGTGCTGGTAGTAGTGCTGCTGTATGTGGTGCTGGTAGTAGTGCTGCTGTATGTGGTGCTGGTAGTAGTGCTGCTGCTGTATGTGGTGCTGCTGTATGTGGTGCTGGTGGTAGTGCTGCTGCTGTATGTGGTGCTGGTAGTAGTGCTGCTGCTGTATGTGGTGCTGGTAGTAGTGCTGCTGTATGTGGTGCTGGTAGTAGTGCTGCTGTATGTGGTGCTGGTAGTAGTGCTGCTGTATGTGGTGTTGTTGGTAGTGCTGCTGTATGTGGTGCTGC
Source organism: Salvelinus alpinus (assembly GCF_045679555.1). NCBI lineage: Eukaryota > Metazoa > Chordata > Actinopteri > Salmoniformes > Salmonidae > Salvelinus > Salvelinus alpinus. The sequence continues at coordinate 76,968,589 of NC_092087.1, forward strand.
TGTATGTGGTGTTGCTGGTAGTGCTGCTGTATGTGTTGCTGGTAGTGCTGCTGTATGTGTTGCTGGTAGTGCTGCTGTATGTGGTGCTGGTAGTGCTGCTGTATGTGGTGTTGGTAGTGCTGCTGTATGTGGTGTTGGTAGTGCTGCTGTATGTGGTGTTGGTAGTGCTGCTGTATGTGGTGTTGGTAGCGCTGCTGTATGTGGTGTTGGTAGCGCTGCTGTATGTGGTGCTGGTAGCGCTGCTGTATGTGGTGCTGGTAGCGCTGCTGTATGTGGTGTTGGTAGCGCTGCTGTATGTGGTGTTGGTAGCGCTGCTGTATGTGGTGTTGGTAGCGCTGCTGTATGTGGTGTTGGTAGTGCTGCTGTATGTGGTGTTGGTGGGGCTGCTGTATGTGGTGTTGGTAGTGCTGCTGTATGTGGTGTTGGTAGTGCTGCTGTATGTGGTGCTGGTAGTGCTGCTGTATGTAGTGTTGGTAGTGCTGCTGTATGTGGTGTTGGTAGTGCTGCTGTATGTGGTGTTGGTGGGGCTGCTGTATATGGTGTTGGTAGTGCTGCTGTATGTGGTGTTGGTAGTGCTGCTGTATGTGGTGCTGGTAGTGCTGCTGTATGTAGTGTTGGTAGTGCTGCTGTATGTGGTGTTGGTAGTGCTGCTGTATGTGGTGTTGGTAGTGCTGCTGTATGTGGTGTTGGTAGTGCTGCTGTATGTGGTGTTGGTAGTGCTGCTGTATGTGGTGTTGGTAGTGCTGCTGTATGTGGTGTTGGTAGTGCTGCTGTATGTGGTGTTGGTAGTGCTGCTGTATGTAGTGTTGGTAGTGCTGCTGTATGTGGTGTTGGTAGCGCTGCTGTATGTGGTGCTGGTAGTAGTGCTGCTGTATGTGGTGCTGGTAGTAGTGCTGCTGTATGTGGTGTTGTTGGTGGTGCTGGTGGTAGTGCTGCTGTATGTGGTGCTGCTGTATGTGGTGCTGCTGTATGTGGTGTTGCTGGTGGTGCTGCTGTATGTGTTGTTGCTGGTAGTGCTGCTGTATGTGGTGTTGCTGGTAGTGCTGCTGTATGTGGTGTTGGTAGCGCTGCTGTATGTGGTGTTGGTAGCGCTGCTGTATGTGGTGTTGGTAGCGCTGCTGTATGTGGTGTTGGTAGCGCTGCTGTATGTGGTGTTGGTAGCGCTGCTGTATGTGGTGTTGATAGCGCTGCTGTATGTGGTGTTGGTAGTGCTGCTGTATGTGGTGCTGGTAGTGCTGCTGTATGTGGTGCTGGTAGTGCTGCTGTATGTGGTGTTGGTAGTGCTGCTGTATGTGGTGCTGGTAGCGCTGCTGTATGTGGTGCTGGTAGCGCTGCTGTATGTGGTGTTGGTAGCGCTGCTGTATGTGGTGCTGGTAGCGCTGCTGTATGTGGTGTTGGTAGCGCTGCTGTATGTGGTGCTGGTAGCGCTGCTGTATGTGGTGCTGGTAGCGCTGCTGTATGTGGTGTTGGTAGCGCTGCTGTATGTGGTGTTGGTAGCGCTGCTGTATGTGGTGCTGGTAGTGCTGCTGTATGTGGTGCTGGTAGTGCTGCTCTATGTGGTGTTGGTAGTGCTGCTGTATGTGGTGCTGGTAGTGCTGCTGTATGTAGTGTTGGTAGTGCTGCTGTATGTGGTGTTGGTAGTGCTGCTGTATGTAGTGTTGGTAGTGCTGCTGTATGTGGTGTTGGTAGTGCTGCTGTATGTGGTGCTGGTAGTGCTGCTGTATGTAGTGTTGGTAGTGCTGCTGTATGTGGTGCTGGTAGTGCTGCTGTATGTGGTGTTGGTAGTGCTGCTGTATGTGGTGTTGGTAGTGCTGCTGTATGTAGTGTTGGTAGTGCTGCTGTATGTGGTGCTGGTAGTGCTGCTGTATGTGGTGCTGGTAGTGCTGCTGTATGTGGTGCTGGTAGTGCTGCTGTATGTGGTGTTGGTAGTGCTGCTGTATGTGGTGTTGGTAGTGCTGCTGTATGTAGTGTTGGTAGTGCTGCTGTATGTGGTGCTGGTAGTGCTGCTGTATGTGGTGTTGGTAGTGCTGCTGTATGTGGTGTTGGTAGTGCTGCTGTATGTGGTGTTGGTAGTGCTGCTGTATGTGGTGTTGGTAGTGCTGCTGTATGTGGTGTTGGTAGTGCTGCTGTATGTAGTGTTGGTAGTGCTGCTGTATGTAGTGTTGGTAGTGCTGCTGTATGTGGTGCTGGTAGTGCTGCTGTATGTGGTGCTGGTAGTGCTGCTGTATGTAGTGTTGGTAGTGCTGCTGTATGTGGTGCTGGTAGTGCTGCTGTATGTGGTGTTGGTAGTGCTGCTGTATGTGGTGTTGGTAGTGCTGCTGTATGTAGTGTTGGTAGTGCTGCTGTATGTGGTGCTGGTAGTGCTGCTGTATGTGGTGTTGGTAGTGCTGCTGTATGTGGTGTTGGTAGTGCTGCTGTATGTAGTGTTGGTAGTGCTGCTGTATGTGGTGCTGGTAGTGCTGCTGTATGTGGTGTTGGTAGTGCTGCTGTATGTGGTGCTGGTAGTGCTGCTGTATGTGGTGCTGGTAGTGCTGCTGTATGTGGTGTTGGTAGTGCTGCTGTATGTGGTGTTGGTAGTGCTGCTGTATGTGGTGCTGGTAGTGCTGCTGTATGTGGTGTTGGTAGTGCTGCTGTATGTGGTGCTGGTAGTGCTGCTGTATGTGGTGCTGGTAGTGCTGCTGTATGTGGTGCTGGTAGTGCTGCTGTATGTGGTGCTGGTAGTGCTGCTGTATGTGGTGTTGGTAGTGCTGCTGTATGTGGTGCTGGTAGTGCTGCTGTATGTGGTGCTGGTAGTGCTGCTGTATGTGGTGCTGGTAGTGCTGCTGTATGTGGTGTTGGTAGTGCTGCTGTATGTGGTGCTGGTAGTGCTGCTGTATGTGGTGCTGGTAGTGCTGCTGTATGTGGTGCTGGTAGTGCTGCTGTATGTGGTGCTGGTAGTGCTGCTGTATGTGGTGCTGGTAGTGCTGCTGTATGTGGTGTTGGTAGTGCTGCTGTATGTGGTGCTGGTAGTGCTGCTGTATGTGGTGCTGGTAGTGCTGCTGTAGCATCCTCTCCTCCTCCTCCTCTGTTCTCTGCTCTAATCATCTGGCTTTACCCAACGTCTTATCTCTCTCTGTGGAGTAGCGCAAACTCTCTCTCTCTCTCTCTGGAGCAAACTAATGGACACATGAAAGCAGCCTGGATTCTCTCTATCGGTGTCGATTCCTCTCTCTCTCTCTGAAGGACAGATATGCAGTCTGGCTGCCCACACAACCTCTCTCCACTGATAGAACGTGTCCCTCACGTGTGTCTTGGTTGGAGTTGAATTTAAGAGCCTGGTAAAAATCTGTACGTCCAGGAGGTTTTCATTTATAGAAAATGTAAAAAGCATGTGGAGGGAGATTATAGATGTGGTGTGGCCAAAGTGACTGTGTGTCTGTGTGTGAGTGAGACAGAGAGTTGTAGAGACCCAGTGGATGTGTGGATCTTGAGGCTTAGCCGAAGTGACAGGTTGAAATTGTGGTGATTTGAAAGGTATGTGAGCGATATCAGGTTTTTGAAGTGAGTGTTGGGGGGGTTGTTGTATGTTAGGGTGTCTGCAGATGGCCTTTCTCTCACTCCCTCTATCTCTAGTAGTGACCTCAGAGCCATAGAATGCTGAAAACACAGTAGAGTCTGTTTATCTGCTAAACACTGGCCTGAGAGCTGACAGGCTGGGCTTCACGCGCACACACACACACACACACACACACACACACACACACACACACACACACACACGGGGCCGGGGGGAAACGCCACTGGGCTGCTCCAGATTAATCAGTAGGGGTGTTTCCCTGACACATACCAGCTGTGCTGGTCTCCATGGGGACACACAGTGACTCATCGCTATTGGACCAGACTCACCGGACCGTGGCTGTGGATTGGCTGTGTGTGGCTGTATTGATTGGCAGTGTGTTTACTGCAGGGTATGATTTGTTTGTAGTGGTTTCAATTAAGGAAAGTTTAAGGAAGTTTTTTGTTGCAGTGTATTGATGATGTTGAAGTGGCCATGAAGTGGCTGTCAGTGACTTTTCAAGGTTATTTAGTACATCTATTGTGTGTGTGTGTGTGTGCGTGCGTGCGTGCGTGCGTGCGTGCGTGCGTGCGTGCATGCGTGCATTTTGGGAGGGAGACGGGTGCGGTCAGTGTGTGTGTTTTCAGGTTTGGCCCGCCAGCTCTGTTCTGTCTCCTATCATGCTTCTATCACACTGTATCTCCTGGGGCCTCTCTACAGCTGGCTGATGTGAGATCTCAGTCAACCAGACTAGTGTTAGCAGTCAACCCTGAGTCACACACACACACGGACGCACACACACGTCCCTTCCAGCTCTGGCTGGTAGTCTGTGTGGACTTTGTAGCGCCGAGCCGAGGGGCCACAAACGACAGCATTGTCCTCAGGGAGGCTGGGAAACTTGGAGCGCAAACACTCTCCTCAAGCAGTGTCAGGCCAGTCCACTGCTCCATTCAACTCAATGGGCTGTTTCAGCAAGAACTCCTCAAGCAGTGTCAGGCCAGTCCACTGCTCCATTCAACTCAATGGGCTGTTTCAGCAAGAACTCCTCAAGCAGTGTCAGGCCAGTCCACTGCTCCATTCAACCCAATGGGCTGTTTCAGCAAGAACTCCTCAAGCAGTGTCAGGCCAGTCCACTGCTCCATTCAACTCAATGGGCTGTTTCAGCAAGAACTCCTCAAGCAGTGTCAGGCCAGTCCACTGCTCCATTCAACTCAATGGGCTGTTTCAGCAAGAACTCCTCAAGCAGTGTCAGGCCAGTCCACTGCTCCATTCAACTCAATGGGCTGTTTCAGCAAGAACTCCTCAAGCAGTGTCAGGCCAGTCCACTGCTCCATTCAACTCAATGGGCTGTTTCAGCTAGAACTCCTCAAGCAGTGTCAGGCCAGTCCACTGCTCCGTTCAACTCAATGGGCTGTTTCAGCAAGAACTCCTCAAGCAGTGTCAGGCCAGTCCACTGCTCCGTTCAACTCAATGGGCTGTTTCAGCTAGAACTCCTCAAGCAGTGTCAGGCCAGTCCACTGCTCCATTCAACTCAATGGGCTGTTTCAGCTAGAACTCCTCAAGCAGTGTCAGGCCAGTCTACTGCTCCATTCAACTCAATGGGCTGTTTCAGCAAGAACTCCTCAAGCAGTGTCAGGCCAGTCTACTGCTCCATTCAACTCAATGGGCTGTTTCAGCTAGAACTCCTCAAGCAGTGTCAGGCCAGTCTACTGCTCCATTCAACTCAATGGGCTGTTTCAGCTAGAACTCCTCAAGCAGTGTCAGGCCAGTCCACTGCTCCATTCAACCCAATGGGCTGTTTCAGCTAGAACTCCTCAAGCAGTGTCAGGCCAGTCTACTGCTCCATTCAACTCAATGGGCTGTTTCAGCTAGAACTCCTCAAGCAGTGTCAGGCCAGTCCACTGCTCCATTCAACTCAATGGGCTGTTTCAGCAAGAACTCCTCAAGCAGTGTCAGGCCAGTCCACTGCTCCATTCAACCCAATGGGTTGTTTCAGCAAGAACTCCTCAAGCAGTGTCAGGCCAGTCCACTGCTCCGTTCAATGGGCTGTTTCAGCAAGAACTCCTCAAGCAGTGTCAGGCCAGTCTACGGCTCCATTCAACTCAATGGGCTGTTTCAGCTAGAACTCCTCAAGCAGTGTCAGGCCAGTCTACTGCTCCATTCAACTCAATGGGCTGTTTCAGCTAGAACTCCTCAAGCAGTGTCAGGCCAGTCCACTGCTCCATTCAACTCAATGGGCTGTTTCAGCTAGAACTCCTCAAGGAGTGTCAGGCCAGTCCACTGCTCCATTCAACTCAATGGGCTGTTTCAGCAAGAACTCCTCAAGCAGTGTCAGGCCAGTCCACTGCTCCATTCAACTCAATGGGCTGTTTCAGCTAGAACTCCTCAAGCAGTGTCAGGCCAGTCCACTGCTCCATTGAACTCAATGGGCTGTTTCAGCAAGAACTCCTCAAGGAGAGAGAGATATGATTGGAGAAGAGGAGGAAGAGATAAGAAGATGAGGAGAGATAGTTGAAGAGGAGATCATGTAGGAGGGAGTTGGAGAGGAGGAAGATGGGAGAGGGAGAGTTGAAGAGGGGAGAAAGAGAGTTGAAATATAATGAAGAGAAGAAGGGTAGAGGAGGTGAGGGAGTCAGGAAAGGTCAACTGCCACAGGCAGAATAGAATGAGAAGGAATGCTAGACTAGGTGATTTAAGGTTGTTGTATGGTAGAATACAGGAATGTCATATTTTATAGTCAGTGTACAGGACATTGACTAAAGATGGGTATTAACTTTCTATTACACGGTAGTAAATTCATGTGTATGATAGGAGAGGGAGTTTTGGGTGCATTCATGTTGCGTAAGTACATCATCTATTAGCTGATCATCCCAGGCTGAGATATAACCTACTGTCACTTACTGATGGGGAGGAGGAGTGGAGAAGCTCCTCTGGGTTTTACAACTGGGAGGAGTGGAGGTTTTGAGGCGTACAGATTTGAAAGGGCCACAAGTGACGGGTAAGTAGCGGTTAAGAGCGTTGGGCCAATAACCGAAAGGTCGCTGGTTTGAATCCCTGAGCCGACTAGGTGAAACATCTGTTGATGTTCCCTTGAGCAAGGCACTTAACCCTAATTGCTCCTGTAAGCTGTGATAGAAAATTCCGTATTTACCTGGTTTATTTGATATTAATGATTAATATTTAACTAATAGTAAGACATTTATGTCCTGCTGGTGTCTGTATTTTCATGGGCTCCACTCTAGTTCCCTGAAGCTAATCTGGGCGTATGGTCACCAGAGATGGCTTGAGCTGACAAATGAGTTAAAGACTGCATTACATAGACAAGAATGTGTTTTACTAGAGATAGCTAAGGAGTAGAAAAATCCCTCATTGTCTCTAAATCATCCTTGCTAATGAGAAACTAAGCCAGGGTGGGGTTAAGACGACAACCCACGTGCAGACTTTTGTACTTATTTTTTAACCATTATTTAACTAGGCAGGTCAGTTAAGAACAAATTCTTATTTACAATGACGGCCTACCCGGGAACAGTGCGTTAACTGCCTTGTTCAGGGGCAGAACGACACATTTTTACCTTGTCAGCTCAGGGATTCGAGCCCAACGCTCTAACTACGAGGCTACCTGCCACCCCAAATAACGACAGGATGAACCCAGAGTGGCTTATGATGCTCCTTGGTCTGCATGAGGGAGGTTGAACCAACCATGACTGACCATTGTTAGTGTCCGCTACATATAGTACTCTGCATTTGTGTAAAGGTTAGGTTACTCGGTCTGACACTCAAAGGGGTGGGGGGTCGACCAGCCTCATTATTGCAATAATTAATCGTTATTAAATAAGATGATTGTTTGAAGAAATCACCACGTCTCTCTCAGTACTGAATTTCCACACCAAAGTCGCTCTGTATAAGAGCATCTGCTGAATGACTTAAATGTAAGTGACTAAGCTAGATTTTCTTTAAAAAGACAAGACTGGGGTCCTGGGTGGCGCAGAGGTTACAGCCTTGGGTTCGATCCTGTGCCACAACCGGCCATGACCAGGAGCCCCATAGGACGGTGCACAATTGGCCCAGCGCCGTCTGGTGTAGGGGAGGGTTCCTTGGCTCATCGTGCTCTAGCGACTCCCAGTGACTGGGCCGGTCGCCTGCAAGCTGACTCCGGTCGTCAGTCGAACTGTGTTTTCTCCGACATATTGGTGCGGCTGACATCCGGGTTAAGAGAGCAGTGTGATAAGAACTAGACAGCCAGGCGGGTCATGTTTCAGAGGACGCAGGACTCGACCTTCGCCTCTTCCAAGCCCATTGAGTAGTAGAGATGAGCCAACGGACCAAATTCAGGGAGAAAAAGGGGTAAGGTTAAAAAATAAGGTTGTGGCCATACCCCCCTTAACGTGCCTGTTCAGGGTCGGGCCTGGATAGTACTGGGACGGGAGACCGTCTGGGAATACCAACTGCAGTAAGCAGACAAGACAAGACTGAAAGTTATGAGATAGTCTCATGTAAAGACCTTAGTAATTGTATATGATTTCTTTTAAACACAGTAATATATTGAACAATATACTGTGCCAAATACTCAAGTATGTCCCATCTGTAAACTGTACAATGGTTAGTTTAGAGGAAACGTTTTGTTATTAACTGACTAATTCCATTTGCTAACAGGTATCATAGCAATCTGTGTACCAGTCACCGATAGGACCACAGCAAACAATCACACATAATTATTATTAATAGCAAATCGTAACAAAAATATATATTTTTTTCCCCATCATTGTGTTTTTACATTTAATGTACTCAGATGTACAAACTAAATAATTCCAAATGTCATGGAAAAATTGAAAAAACACTATCTAATATCCTCAGAAAATCTGGCAGTCTGTGTGGAAATATGTTGCAACAGCGTGTTGTTGAAGTCAGAGAATGTGAGTATCTAACTAATGGAGTTTGGGAGTCTGGTGGTCCATGTGCCTGGATCCCTCCGTGTTTGCATCCTAAACAGCACCCTATTCAATACATAATGCCTATGAGCCCTGGTCAAAAGGAGTGCACTATATAGGGGATATGGTGCCATTTAGGTTGCTGTGTCTCCAATGGAGGCTTTGCCGTTAATCCACATGGGCCGTCTCAATGCGATCTGTCACTGCTGGATCATAACTGAGATGTTATTAGCTAGATGCTTTCAATGTGTTCGTGTTCAAATGAAGACCGTGTTTTCTATTTCAGCAGCTTGATGTGTTAGTCTATGTTTTCTCTATGATGACGATGGCTAATGACCTGTGTGTTTTTAATAATATATAATATATTGTAGTTTGCCTGTGGAGTGGCCGATTGTGTCAATGTTTTTTATTGTACGTTGTTTTGGTGTAATGGAACCAAATATCGACCATAACGAATTCAATTGAATGATCTATTCTGGTATTAATAAATTGAATAATCTCTATCGGATACATCCACATATTATGACCTCTCACACACACCACCGTTGATTTGACTTGATTTGAAGGCAGAGTCCTGTCACTATATTCACTGAGGATACTGTATAGGAGTGCTTCTTGACTCGCCACAGACACATTCTCATTAGCAGTAAGATCCCATCCACCTCTGTCACACAGTATTACAGTGAAGGAACGTGCCGACTGTCCCAGAAGCCCCCGCCACCCATAACTAGGGTCAGGGATAGCCCCTGGACAGGACGGGACCTCTGTTAGACCAGACAGAAACAAAGAGAGAAGCATGAATGACTCATTTAGTCTAAAGCCTGAAGTCCTTTTTTGTTGTCATATTAAGTTCACAGACCCTTTTCACATGACTGAGCCGAGCTGTACTATGCCAGCCTGGTTACACATCCACCAGCGTTTCTTTAGCTGTGCTGGAAAGGATCATATGAAAATAAATGATCAGAGCCAGCGGAGGACAGTTCAGGTCAGCACAATAGTGTTTAAAGCAGGGCCCTGTTCCTGGAGAGCTACCCTCCTGTAGGTTTTCACTCTAACCCTGTTCCTGGAGAGGTACCCTCCTGTAGGTTTTCACTCTAACCCTGTTCCTGGAGAGGTACCCTCCTGTAGGTTTTCACTCTAACCCTGTTCCTGGAGAGGTACCCTCCTGTAGGTTTTCACTCTAACTCTGTTCCTGGAGAGCTACCCTCCTGTAGGTTCTCTCTCCAACCCTGTTCCTGGAGAGCTACCCTCCTGTAGGTTTACACTCCAACCCTGTTCCTGGAGAGGTACCCTCCTGTAGGTTTTCACTCTAACCCTGTTCCTGGAGAGCTACCCTCCTGTAGGTTTACACTCCAACCCTGTTCCTGGAGAGCTACCCTCCTGTAGGTTTACACTCCAACCCTGTTCCTGGAGAGCTACCCTCCTGTAGGTTTACACTCCAACCCTGTTCCCGGAGAGCTACCCTCCTGTAGGTTTTCACTCTAACCCTGTTCCTGGAGAGGTACCCTCCTGTAGGTTTACACTCCAACCCTGTTCCTGGAGAGGTACCCTCCTGTAGGTTTTCACTCCAACCCTGTTCCTGGAGAGGTACCCTCCTGTAGGTTTTCACTCCAACCCTGTTCCTGGAGAGCTACCCTCCTGTAGGTTTTCACTCCAACCCTGTTCCTGGAGAGGTACCCTCCTGTAGGTTTTCACTCCAACCCTGTTCCTGGAGAGGTACCCTCCTGTAGGTTTTCACTCTAACCCTGTTCCTGGAGAGGTACCCTCCTGTAGGTTTTCACTCCAACCCTGTTCCTGGAGAGGTACCCTCCTGTAGGTTTTCACTCCAACCCTGTTCCTGGAGAGCTACCCTCCTGTAGGTTTTCACTCCAACCCTGTTCCTGGAGAGGTACCCTCCTGTAGGTTTTCACTCTAACCCTGTTCCTGGAGAGGTACCCTCCTGTAGGTTTTCACTCCAACCCTGTTCCTGGAGAGGTACCCTCCTGTAGGTTTTCACTCCAACCCTGTTCCTGGAGAGCTACCCTCCTGTAGGTTTTCACTCCAACCCTGTTCCTGGAGAGGTACCCTCCTGTAGGTTTTCACTCTAACCCTGTTCCTGGAGAGGTACCCTCCTGTAGGTTTTCACTCCAACCCTGTTCCTGGAGAGGTACCCTCCTGTAGGTTTTCACTCCAACCCTGTTCCTGGAGAGCTACCCTCCTGTAGGTTTTCACTCCAACCCTGTTCCTGGAGAGGTACCCTCCTGTAGGTTTTCACAGAAATTACCGTAACCAAACAAACATTGTAGATTACAAATTATGGGAATAAACAGTAAAATGTACTACTGGTGATACTGATGTCATCCCCAATAAATATGCCATAAAACATATATATATATATTTGCGACTGCTCGACCCAAAAAATCTTGTTGGACCAACAGCCTGTCGACTACATGTGGTCAGCCCTCAGATGCTTCAACAATACTCTGTTGGACCAACAGCCTGTCGACTACATGTGGTCAGCCCTCAGATGCTTCAACAATACTCTGTGGTTGTTGGCTTAGAGTCACTTGTTCATCATTTATAAGCTATGCGAGTACGCTTCCTCACTGAAACGGGAAGCATCCATAGAGTCATAGGCCCGCTCCACATCCCTTTCTTAATCTATATCTCTTCTATATGGTTGGATCTACACCCCTAGAAAAAATGATTCCAAAAGGGTTCTTCAGCTGTCCCCATAGGAGAACCCTTTTTGGTTCCAGGTAAAACCCTTTTTGGTTCAATGTAGAACCGTTTTGGGTTCCATGTAGAACACTCTGTGGAAAGGGTTCTACATGGAACCCAAAATAGATCTACTTTTTTTGTTTACTGTTTTGACATAGGCGGCCCGAAAAAACACTTAGGCGACCCGCCCAACACTTTTATATGCTGAAAAAACCCTGGACCTAGGGGTGAAGCGATACAGTACTGGACATGGATGGGAAATCTATAATGTTGTTCTGTATAGTGATGAAGATATCATCATGTTGATCAGGGATCTGACGGAGGGAGTTCTGAACACAGTACTAGACGTCCATGGGAACTGTGTAGAGTTGTGTGTTGAAGGAAATGGATATGATGCTAGATTTACTGTATGAATGGGTGGCGACTGACAATGTTGTTGCTATTAAAAGCAGTGCATTGTGTACATGTTTGCACTGCTCAAACATTGAGGTTGAAACGCTTTTGTGTGTGTGTTAACATCTTACTTTATGTTCCTGACACACTATAATTCCTCATAGATGCTTATTACGTACAGTACAACCAGCAGGACAGTCTATACTAGAGAAGAAGAACTGGTTCTCTGTCCTCCTCCATGATGGTCATACATTAATCACTTCCTCAACATCCCTTTATACCGTCAGAAGGTATTCACACCCCTTGACTTTTTCCACGTTTAGTTGTGTTACAGCCTGAATTTAAAATGGATTAAATTGAGATTGCTTTGTCACTGGCCTACACACAATACCCCATAATGTCAAAGTGGAATTAGGTTTTTCTAAATTTGTTCTAATTTTAAAAAGAAATGAGAAGCTGAAATGTATTGAGTCAATAAGTATTCAAACCCTTTGTTATGGCAAACCTAAATAAGTTCAAGAGTAAAAATTTGCTTAACAAGTCACATAATAAGTTGCATGGACTCACTCTCTGTGCAATATTAGTGTTTAATTAACATCATTTTTTTATGACTACCCCATCTCTGTACCCCACACATAAAATCATCTGTATGGTCCCTCAGTCGAGCAGTCAATTTCAAACACCAATTCAAAAACAAAGTCCAGGGAGGATTTCCAATACCTTGCAAAGAAGGGCACCTAATGGTAGATGGGTAAAAATGAAAAAGGAGACACTGAATATCATGGAGCAAGGTGAAGTTATTCATTACACTTTGGATGGTGTATCAAAACACCCAGTCACTACAAAGATACAGGCATTCTTTCTAACTCAGTTTGCCAGAGAGGAAGGAAACCGCTCAGGGATTTCACCATGAGGCCAATGGTGACTTTAAAACAGTTACAGAGTTGAATGGCTGTGATAGGAGAAAACTGAGGATGGATCAACATCATTGTAGTTACTCCACAATACTAACCTAATTGACAGAGTGGAAAGAAGGAAGCCTGTACATAAACAAATATTTCAAAACATGCATCATGTTAGCAACAAGGCACTAAAGTAATACTGCAAAATATTTAGCAAAGCAATTCACTTTTTGTCCTGAATAGAAAGTGTTGTTAAGTTTGGGACAAATCCAATGCAACACATTACTGAGTACCACTCCTCATATTTTCAAGCATAGTGGTAGCTGCATCATGTTATGGGTATGCTTGTAATCCTTAAGGACTGCAGAGTTTATCAGGATAAAAGATAAATGTAATGGAGCTAAGAACAGGCAAAACCCTAGAGGGAAACCTGGTTCAGTCTGCTTTCCACCAGGCACTGGGAGATAAATTCAGCAGGACAATAACCTAAAACACAAGGCCAACTCTACACTGGAGTTGCTTACCAAAAAGATTGAATGTTCCTGAGTGTCGAAGTTACAGTTTTGACTTAAATCTACATGAAAAACCTGAAAATGGTTGTCTAGCAATGATCAGCAACCAATTTGACAGAGCTTGTAGAATTTTGAAAAGAATAATGGGCAAATGTTGCACAATCCAGGTGTGGAAAGCTCTTAGAGACTTACCCAGAAAGACTCAGCTGTAATCACTGCTGAAGATGCTTCTACAAATGATTGACTCATGGGTGTAAATACTTATGTAAATGAGATTTCTGTATTTCATTTTCAATAAATTCTTCCATTTTGTCATTATGGGATATTGTGTGTAGATGGGTGAGAAAATTAAGCAATTGAAATAATTTTTGATTAAGGCTGTAACATAAAATGTGGACTAAGTCAAGCGGTATGAAGACTTTCGGAAGGCACTGTAACCCAGAGAATGGAGGGAGGCCTGACCATCTCCTCCACTCATATGTACTAATGTTAGACCAAAACACCAAGCAAGGGGGTGTAGTGGGCGAGAAGCGACGCTAAGTTATTTTGGGCAGGTATGCGGTGTCTGGTTAAGGGGATGGCTGAGGCGAGGCCAACCGTTGGAATGTGGCTAAGTCTCGTTTTAATGGAGAGCTTAGTGATAGACTGCACTAAGGAGTCCTCAATACCGTGGAAGATTTAACTATCTTGATCTTATGGTTGTGGTCAAATACACAACACAAATACACAACACAAATACTCAACAGCAACTTTCAGTAGTTCCCAGCACAAAGTTTTCGTGAAAATGTTTTGGCCTATGGAAGATTGATTCTCTAGTCCTGGCGTTGTTTGACAAACCCTAAGCAACTCAGACCACAAGTTACAGGATGGAGGGAATCCCTATACCACTGATTGACAGTTGGCTTGGCGGGGTGTGTGTGTGTGTGTGTTTTCCTTTCCTCCCTTAGCTTGAATAATTGATATGGAATTGATTTAAACTCATCTGATAAGTACTGCTTAGCTTGTTCAGCAGGACACTTGGCTTTGGGCGGTTAGTGGAAAAGTGGACACAACGTTTATGTTTTACTTCCTATAATTATTGTCTGCCGTTTTTTCTACCTCAGTCAGCACTGCACTAAAGCCTTCATCTCCCACAGCGACGGACAGAAGGATGGATGCTGTAAGCGATTGAAAACATTTGAGACCACAGAAGAGGAAGATTGTTTCTTCACCGTGATTTACTGTAGATCATCTTAAAGCCACAGTCCTTGTTTCACCCCAACGTAAAACAACAACCTTATATTGTGGGTCAGGATGGGCTAAGACAGTTGTTGCTCTACTAAGCCCATGAGGCATGTATTAGTCATTCTTTCAGGATATTCTATTTAAGAATCAATGACTATATCATTAATTGAAATGACCATTGAACAGGCGGAAAAATCCCAGATTGTCCCTTTTAACACACAAGCAGTGTACACTACAATCTTCCTCCCTCACAGTGCACTGCACATGAACGCACTAATAGCCTACTTAGGCTACAGACGTACGGTATGGGACAACTATCTGTCTCGATGCTATGTGGACATTGTATGAAGGTTTAAATGTCAAGCTGTTTCCTTTTCAATTCCCTTTGAATGGCCTTCTGAGAAATCTACAGGAGGCTTCTGGGAACTGCAACGTGTGCGACCGGGCCTCATAAATACAAGTTAGCGTGGAGAGGGTAAGGGGGCTGTCACTCTGATGTGTGTTATTTGATGTCGGCCTTAAAGGGCCGTTAAGCAGTTGCTACATCCATTTTTTGGGGACTTAAAAATGTATGATAGTGAGCTCCAAAATTATTGGGAAAATGACAAATGTTTTGTTGTTTTGGCTCTGTACTACAGCACTTTGGATTTGAAATTATACAATGACTATGAGGTTAAAGTGTAGACTGTCAGCTTTAATTTGAGGGTATTTTCATCTTTTTGTACATTGTCCCCCCGTTTTAGGGGACCAAAATTATTGGACCAATTCACCTATGTGTATTAAAGTAGTAAAAAAAGTAGTATTTCGTCCGATATTCATAGCATGCAATGACTACATCAAGATTGTGACACATTTGCTGTTTGTCTTGGTTGTGTTTCAGATGAGTTTGTGCTCAATAGAAATGAATGGTAAATAATGTATTGTGTCATTTTGGAGTCACTTTTATTGTAAATAAGAATATAATGTTTCTTAACACTTCTACATTAATGTGGATGTTACCATGATTACAGATAATAATCCTGAATGAATCGTGAATAATGAATGAGGAAGTTGCAGAGGCATAAATATCACACCCCCCCCCCCCAAAATGCAAACCTCCTCTGTTATTGTAATGGTGAGACGTTGACATGTCTTGGGGGACTCTCCGTAAACATGGTAGCATCCACATCAACCTAGAGGTGTTTAGAAACGTACCATCAGAACCCAAAATATAAGCTTGCTTTACTCAAAAGTTTGTAAACAAATCAAATCTAAACACTATATAGCCTCAAAACATGGTTACAACGATGATGTTGGTATCATGGATGGTCAGTCTTTGCATCCATAGCTCTGCCTATGAATTTGAGAAGGGTTACATTTCTCCATGTTCATCCCTCAGCTTTTTACAGAAATGGGGGCGGGGAATATGCTTTGTTATTGTTTCTACTGCTGATTGCCGCTTTAAGGGCTTATCAGAGTCCAAAAGGTGTACGCAGCCACACGGCAGTGTTGTAGAATATTGAATCGTTGGCTTTCATACTTTTTGAATTCTCAGCGCTGCTCAAGCTATTTCTCCAGCTGTCAACACATTCAGATGATTAGAGGACGCGTGTGCGGAGACGCGTTGGTTGGGAATTTTGGGGAGGTGCGTGTTTGGGCTGTGCGTCCCCCGCGGACGGTGGTCTCAGAGCCGCATAGGACAGTGGCTCTGCGTCTGTGGACTCTGAATTACACTTTAGTGCATGTGTTGTAGTAGTCTTCTGATCAGTAGGCCTAGATAATGAGAGAGTTTAATGGGCACGTCATGATAGGAATACGTTTTGAAAGTAGTATGATTGATAGTCTATCCCATAGATTGTCCTGTTGAACATTGTGTCACTGCCAGCTCCGTGTGAAGTCAGCTAGTCCGCAATTCTCATGATAATGTCATGTCGTTCCCGTTGCCTCCTTTTGTCCCGCCGCGGTTAACAAATTGACCCGACTACAGCTGTTTGACAACACTAAAGAGATTTGTAAGTCGCTCTGGATAAGAGCGTCTGCTAAATGACTTAAATGTAAATGTAAATATGAACTAACCACAACTCACTCATCATTTCACTCTGCATCAATCCACTTGTGATTTTTGGGAACGTGTCTTGTAATTATGTAGACAAGCTCAATCTGTCTGTGGACTCTCCTCTTTCTCTCTGTTCTATTCACTGACATACTGTCCCTCAACACAAGCAATTAACATGGCTAATAGCATTCCTTGGCTTCTGTTAAAAATAACATGGCTAATAGCATTCCTTGGTTTCTGTTAAAATTAACATGGCTAATAGCATTCCTTGGCTTCTGTTAAAAATGACGAAGCGTTGACTATCTAAACACGTTCATCCTTGAGGGAGAAGTGTTTGCAAGCTAATTCCTGAGGGTCCATGGCTTACTCATGCTTGGCCTGGAAGTGTCCCAAATGGCCCCCTGTTCCCTATAGAGTGCACTACTTTTGACCAGAGCCCATAGCACTTTACATGGAATTGGGTGCCGTTTCAGATGCAGAATACTACTTCAACTGCTTTAGTGTTTTGGGTCCTTCACTGGAACGTTCTTTTGTCAGGGGAAGATTCCTTCGCTCATGAGAATGCAACTCGAGCTACTTGAACCTCAGTCAAGGAAAGTAGTGAATGTTTATAAGGGGAGGGACGGGTGTTTCAGGCAGGGTTAGAGGGATGGGTGAGGGAGGGGTCCTCGATTGTCCGCGCTGTTGAAAGCAGCTGTGTGTCTTTTGTGCTCGGCCACTGCTTCATTGTTCAAACCTGCCGACCCAGAGGGAGCGATGAATACGGGGGAGGGAGGGAGGGAAAGGGAGAGAGTCCAACAAGTGAAAGGGGAGCAAACTTTTTTAAGGTGAATAAATAATGCCCTCTCCCTTTCTACCACAAGAATAAGACGATAAGAAGACATTTGAAAAAGGAGAGAGAGAGAACTCTGTGTGCTCTTGCCTTGAGAGAATTCAAATCCGTGTCTCTCACCCCTCCCCCTCTCCTCCATTCAAAAGCCTTCCTTCTCCCTGCAAGCTGCTTTCCCTCGTAGCCCTGAAGAGATAGCCTAAGTTGTGTTCTATCGTTTTCCCCCTCTGCACGGAGTAAGATAAGGGAAGGGCCTGGTTAGAAAGAAAAAGAGGGGAAACGGGAGAACGAACGAGTGCAGCCAATCAATGCAGCAAGAGCTGCTCTCTTCAGCGCACTGCACACTCACTGTCACAATGGGAGAGGCGTGAGTTGGGGAGAGAGAGGGAGAGAAAGGTGCGGAAGGAGTAGAGTAGTGGACTGCAGGGGGATCCTGACTCATTCACTCTGAAGGGAAGGAAGGAAAGGATTTGCTGCTAATCTTTCCATCTGTGTGTCTCAGGTCAGTAGTATTGTACTACACTTATACATTCTGTGTGTGTCTCAGGTCAGTAGTATTGTACTACACTTATACATTCTGTGTGTGTCTCAGGTCAGTAGTATTGTACTACACTTATACATTCTGTGTGTGTCTCAGGTCAGTAGTATTGTACTACACTTATACATTCTGTGTGTGTCTCAGGTCAGTAGTATTGTACTACACTTATACATTCTGTGTGTGTCTCAGGTCAGTAGTATTGTACTACACTTATACATTCTGTGTGGGTCTCAGGTCAGTAGTATTGTACTACACTTATACATTCTGTGTGTGTCTCAGGTCAGTAGTATTGTACTACACTTATACATTCTGTGTGGGTCTCAGGTCAGTAGTATTGTACTACACTTATACATTCTGTGTGTGTATTTCTCTCTGGTTTCTGTGTGTGTATTCCTCTCTTGGTTCTGTGTGTGTGTTCTCAGTCAGACAGGCGATAACAACAGCTACACCACTAGTGTGTGCCAACAGGAGTCTTCACATCTCACTGCAGATAGTTTAGGGTCGTCACTAGTTACCACAGCCACAAAGTCATAATGATATCTAAACCCCGCCTATTTCTGCAATTTATTTTCTTAAAATATGATTTTAAATCTAACATTAACCCTAACCACACTGCTAACATTATGCTTAACCTTAAATTAAGACCAAAAAGCAAATGTTTGTTTTCATGAATTTTTCCATTAATACAGTTGCTAAGCCAGATAGTGTGGTTGGTTGGAAAGCTTTGATCTGTGCAGTTCAGTGAATCAGATGAGAGGGTTTCCTGGTAACAGTTTCCAAATCTGAAATCAGTCGGTGGTGTGTAGGTGCCTGTAAGCTGATGTAGACATTCTTCTGGGGCATTGAGCATGACTGGCTTTTGTCTGTTGTTGTTGGGATGTTGTCAAGTATAAGAAGCTCATATATAGGAAGATTATAGGAAAGCTTTGTATTCCCCCTAAAGAGCAATTACCTTCACAAACACAGTGAGGAATAGACCTGGGAATGAGGTTGATGGGTCTGTTTACAACAGAGGTGACGCCCATCAAGTGTCAACGTGCTTAGTGTGTGTGGGTGTGGCCTTGCGGGTAGCTTTGGAGTGTGTGTAAACATCTATGCCAGATTGTTAACACCACACATCTATCTGACCTGCATGGCAGAGTTATGCACTATATATCGGTTTAAAAGGTCAAAGTACCAACAGTCTGTCCCAATACACTCACTTCGATCCCTTCCTAAGACACACACTCTCACACACACAGAGTCCAATGGCGGCGAGCTTTACTCCACGCCAGCCGACGCTTGTTATTGTGCATGGTGATCTTAGGTTTGTGTGCTGCTGCTCGGCCATGGAAACCCAAAGAAACAGTTCTTGTGCTGACGTTGCTTCCAGAGGCAGTTTGGAACTCGGGAGTGAGTGTTGCAACCGAGGACAGACAATTTTTACGTGCTTCAGCACTCTGCAGTCCCGTTCTGTGAGCTTGTGTGGCCTATCACTTCGCGGATGAGCCGTTGTTGCTCCTAGACGTTTCCACTTCACAATAACAGCACTTACAGTTGACCGGGGCAGCTCTAGCAGGGCAGAAATTTGATCAAGTGACTTGTTGGAAAGGTGGCATCCTATGACGGTGCCACATTGAAAGTCACTGAGCTCTTCAATAAGGCCATTCTATTCCCAGTGTTTGACTATGGCGATTGCATGGCGGTGTGCTCAATTTTAAACACCTGTCAGCGACGGGTGTGGCTGAAATAGCCGAATCCACTAATTTGAAGGGGTGTCAACATGTATTATTTGGGGTTATTATGAAGAAGTTATTTCAACTGATTCTAGAGGCATAGTCACTTGTTTAGGTGGTAGTAATGAGGTAGATAACTGGAGAGTTGCTCTGTTGAATGATTTATTAATGTCATTATATCCTTATTAAGAGGAGAGGTAGCACTCCGTGTCCGAGACAACATTGTGAGGCATATATAGATTTTGTTCAAGGTCCAAGAGGACAGAAATAGTTTGATTGTCAGTGTGACGGTGGTCTTTTGACAAGCCTATCAAGTCTGAGACCCCATAACAGACAGGCTGTCAAGAGGAATCAGGTGTTCTTGTCAAGTACCTCGATGTCTCGTCTGAAATGACTGAGTTTGATTGGTTTGTTTCTTTGAGACACCGGCACTTTATGACAGTCCTCAGGGCAGAGCACACACACACGTGTACACAGTCATACACCGATCGCTGCCCACCCTTTCCCTCAACCCTGCACTCACTACTTGAATGAAAGTGAAGGAGTATACCAGAATAGAATATACAGTGGCTTGCGAAGGTTTTCACCCCCCTTGGACCTGGAATTAAAAATGATTTTTTTGGGGTGTTTGTATCATTTGATTTACACAACATGCCTACCACTTTGAAGATTCAAAATATATTTTATTGTGAAACAAGCAAGAAATAAATTTAAAAAACAGAACTTGAGCGTGCATAACTATTCACCCCCTCCCGAAAGTCAATACTTTGTAGAGCCACCTTTTGCAGCAATTACAGCTGCAAGTCTCTTGGGGTATGTCTCTATAAGCATGACACATGTAGCCACTGGGATTTTTTCCCATTCTTCAAGGCAAAACTGCTCCAGCTCCTTCAAGAACTGCTCCAGCTCCTTCAAGTTGGATGGGTTCTGCTGGTGTACAGCAATCTTTAAGTCATACCACAGATTCTCAATTGGATTGAGGTCTGGACTTTGACTAGGCCATTCCAAGACATTTAAATGTTTCCCCATAAACCACTTGAGTGTGTCTGTAGCTCTATGCTTAGGATCATTGTCCTGCTGGAAGGTGAACCTCCGTCCCAGTCTCAAATCTATGGAAGACTGAAACAGGTTTCCCTCAAGAATTTCCCTGTATTTAGCTCCATCCATCAATCTTTCAATTCTGACCAGTTTTCCAGTCCCTGCCAATGAAAAACATCCCCACAGCATGATGCTGCCACCACCATGCTTCACTGTGGGGATGGTGTTCTCGGGGTGATGGGAGGTGTTGGGCCAGACATAGCGTTTATCTTAATGGCCAAAAAGCTAAATTTTAGTCTCATCTGACCAGAGTACCTTCTTCTATATGTTTGGGGAGTCTCCCACATGCCTTTTGGAGAACACTTTAAGCAATGGATTTTTTCTGGACACTCTTCTGTAAAGCCCAGCTCTGTGGAGTGTATGGCTTAAAGTGGTCCTATGAACAGATACTCCAATCTCCGCTGTGGAGCTTTGCAGCTCCTTCAGGGTTATCTTTGGTCTCTTTGTTGTGTCCTGATTAATACCCTCCTTGCCTGGTTCGTGAGTTTTGGTAGGCTGCCCTCTCTTGGCAGGTTTGATTTGATTTGTTGTGATGCCATATTCTTTCAATTTTTTAATACGGATTTAATGGCGCTCCGTGGGATATTCAAAGTTTCTGATATTTTTTTATAACCCAACCCTAATGTGGAGAAGTACATAACTTTGTCCCTGACCTGTTTGGAGAGCTCCTTGGTCTTCATGGTGCTGCTTGCTTGGTGATGCCCCTTGCTTAGTGGTGTTGCAGACTCTGGGGCCTTACTCAGATCATGTGACAGATCATGTGACACTTAGATTACACACAGGTGGACTTTATTTAACTAATTATGTGACTTCTGAAGTTAATTGGTTGCACCAGATCTTATTTAGGGGCTTCATAGCAAAAGGGGTGAATACATATGCACGCACCACTTTTCCATTGTTTAAAAAATATATATATTTTTTGAAACAAGTAATTTTTTTCATTTCACTTCACCAATTTTGACAATGTCCATTACATGAAATCCAAATAAAAATCTATTTAAATTACAGGTTGTAATGCACCAAATATAGGAAAAACGCCAAGGGGGATGAATACTTTTGCAAGGCACTGTAAGTAAGTCTATTTTATCCACTAGCAGAGGTAAGCAGTCACCAAACACCATCTCTCGATACATTGCTTCCATCTATGCCAGTACAGTACAGGCAGTATCTCTGTCCTTGACAAAGGCAGGTCTGAATAGATACTTCACATCTTAGTTACAGTTCAGGCCACATAGTACAGCTCTAATCAATAGTTAATAATGGGCAGTTTGGGGATTTAGAGATCACAGTGGTGTTGTAAAGCAGGGTTTTGTCGACCCGGTGAAAGATATGTGTTTGGAGTCATGAGAGGTAAAGTGAGTCAAGAGGACACCCCAGACTGTTTACAGTTGGTGTGATTGTGAGGTTATATGTCCCTCGGTCATCAGCTCTATGCCACAATGCTGCTATGTATGAGAAGAGTCCGTAATAACCCAACCAGGACGGCGGTGAGAAGTTACACTATGTAATGATCCTGATGTACAGCTAGTGGCTATGAAGCGTGTGTTGGATCTGAACCAAAGCTCTATGAGGAAAAGCAATGCTGACCTTGGTTTGACCAGAACGGTCTACAAAAGGGTTGGACAGAGTTCATTCTGGGACTTCCACCTGTGAGGCGGGGTGCGGTCGGTTGACTTGCGGTGGGTGCGGTCGGTTGACTTGCGGTGGGTGCGGTCGGTTGATTTGCGGTTAAGGTCACTCAGGAGTAGCCGGGGGTCAGAGGGAAAATTAACCTTGGTTTCCGCCCCTGCCAGGAGACTGTAACAAAAACAGCCAGTCCAGACCAGCCAGGCACACCTACTCCTGTGTGTAAATCTAACTGACATCTCACTGAGAGCAGAGAGCATAAAACCCCTGTTGACTGCATCAGAACCAGACCTGGTCCAACCAGTATATACTCTATACTTTCAGAACCAGACCTGGTCCAACCAGTATATACTCTATACTTTCAAATACTTTGAGATTATGCTTTAGCCCGACCTGAAGTGCCAAATGGGTGGGTTTTCAAATCAAATTGTATTTGTCACATGCGCTGAATACAACAGGTGTAGACCTTACCGTGAAATGCTTACTTACAAGCCCTTAACCAACAATGCAGTTCAAGAAAGAGTTAATAAAATATTTACTAAATAAACTAAAGTTTAAAAAAAATACGTAACCCAATAAAATAACGTGGGGCTCATCCATTGGTTCAAGTGCGCCAGGCCAGCTCAATCAAACCCTGCCAAATACCATTTAAACCCAGGCAAGCTCAATCAAAACCCTGCCAAATACCATTTAAACCCAGGCAAGCTCAATCAAAACCCTGCCAAATACCATTTAAACCCAGGCAAGCTCAATCAAAACCCTGCCAAATACCATTTAAACCCAGGCAAGCTCAATCAAAACCCTGCCAAATACCATTTAAACCCAGGTCAGTGAAGGGCTTTCTGCCAAAGAGAAGCCGTTCCTCCTCCCATCTCAAGTTTCTGACATGGGAACAGTCCGAGATTCCCAGAAACATCTGTAAAAAGGGAACTACCTGTGAGTGAATCAGTCTACGACGTCAACAGAGGAGTATGTCTGACATCAATGGAGGGGGAAATAGAGGATTAGTTTACCAGTCTCAATAGGGACATCGGCTAGTTAATGTACGCACGCGCGCATGCACACACACCAGGGATATCAGACTTGAAACTAACCCCATTTACTGGCATCAAAACACACATCACCATAGCCACTCAAAGCTTTATCATCAAGAATCCAATGTATTCATAATATGTTCCTATACCAACCTAACTTTCCACTGTATTCATTAGTTCCTATACCCACATAACTCTCCACTGTATTCATATGGTCCTATACCCACATAACTCTCCACTGTATTCATAAGTTCCTATACCCACCTAACTCTCCACTGTATTCATATGTTCCTATACCCACCTAACTCTCCACTGTATTCATTAGTTCCTATACCCACATAACTCTCCACTGTATTCATTAGTTCCTATACCCACATAACTCTCCACTGTATTCATATGTTCCTATACCCACATAACTCTCCACTGTATTCATATGTTCCTATA
Source organism: Salvelinus alpinus (assembly GCF_045679555.1). Classification (NCBI taxonomy): domain Eukaryota; kingdom Metazoa; phylum Chordata; class Actinopteri; order Salmoniformes; family Salmonidae; genus Salvelinus; species Salvelinus alpinus. Next base: position 76,992,102 of record NC_092087.1, read on the forward strand.
CCCACATAACTCTCCACTGTATTCATAAGTTCCTATACCCACATAACTTTCCACTGTATTCATATGTTCCTATACCCACATAACTCTCCACTGTATTCATATGTTCCTATACCCACATAACTCTCCACTGTATTCATATGGTCCTATACCCATATAACTCTCCACTGTATTCATATGGTCCTATACCCACATAACTCTCCAGTGTATTCATATGGTCCTATACCCACATAACTCTCCACTGTATTCATATGGTCCTATACCCACATAACTCTCCACTGTATTCATATGGTCCTATACCCACATAACTCTCCAGTGTATTCATATGGTCCTATACCCACATAACTCTCCACTGTATTCATATGTTCCTATACCCACATAACTCTCCAGTGTATTCATATGTTCCTATACCCACATAACTCTCCAGTGTATTCATAAGTTCCTATACCCACATAACTCTCCAGTGTATTCATATGTTCCTATACCCACATAACTCTCCAGTGTATTCATAAGTTCCTATACCCACATAACTCTCCAGTGTATTCATATGTTCCTATACCCACATAACTCTCCAGTGTATTCATATGTTCCTATACCCACATAACTCTCCACTGTATTCATATGTTCCTATACCCACATAACTTTCCACTGTATTCATATGTTCCTATACCCACATAACTCTCCACTGTATTCATATGTTCCTATACCCACATAACTCTCCACTGTATTCATATGTTCCTATACCCACATAACTCTCCAGTGTATTCATATGTTCCTATACCCACATAACTCTCCACTGTATTCATATGTTCCTATACCCACATAACTCTCCACTGTATTCATATGTTCCTATACCCACATAACTTTCCACTGTATTCATATGTTCCTATACCCACATAACTCTCCACTGTATTCATATGTTCCTATACCCACAACTCTCCACTGTATTCATATGGTCCTATACCCACATAACTCTCCAGTGTATTCATATGGTCCTATACCCACATAACTCTCCAGTGTATTCTTATGGTCCTATACCCACATAACTCTCCACTGTATTCATATGGTCCTATACCCACATAACTCTCCAGTGTATTCATATGTTCCTATACCCACATAACTCTCCACTGTATTCATATGTTCCTATACCCACATAACTCTCCACTGTATTCATAAGTTCCTATACCCACATAACTTTCCACTGTATTCATAAGTTCCTATACCCACATAACTCTCCACTGTATTCATAAGTTCCTATACCCACATAACTCTCCACTGTATTCATAAGTTCCTATACCCACATAACTCTCCAGTGTATTCATATGGTCCTATACCCACATAACTCTCCACTGTATTCATATGTTCCTATACCCACATAACTTTCCACTGTATTCATATGTTCCTATACACACATAACTCTCCACTGTATTCATATGTTCCTATACCCACATAACTCTCCACTGTATTCATATGGTCCTATACCCACATAACTCTCCACTGTATTCATATGTTCCTATACCCACATAACTTTCCACTGTATTCATATGTTCCTATACCCACATAACTCTCCACTGTATTCATATGTTCCTATACCCACATAACTCTCCACTGTATTCATATGTTCCTATACCCACATAACTCTCCACTGTATTCATATGTTCCTATACCCACATAACTCTCCACTGTATTCATATGTTCCTATACCCACGTAACTCTCCACTGTATTCATATGTTCCTATACCCACATAACTCTCCACTGTATTCATATGTTCCTATACCCACATAACTCTCCACTGTATTCATATGTTCCTATACCCACATAACTCTCCAGTGTATTCATATGTTCCTATACCCACATAACTCTCCAGTGTATTCATATGTTCCTATACCCACATAACTCTCCACTGTATTCATATGTTCCTATACCCACATAACTCTCCACTGTATTCATATGTTCCTATACCCACATAACTCTCCACTGTATTCATATGTTCCTATACCCACATAACTCTCCACTGTATTCATATGTTCCTATACCCACACAACTCTCCAGTGAACAAATAAAAATGGGGTACAAGTTGGAATGTGATCCATATCAGGTGTTCTTTTATCCCGGCCCAAATACATGTCACCTGTCCAATTGTCTCAGCTCCCTCTTTATCCTCTCTGGGTGGGTGGAGGGCCCTGGCTGCCCAAATACATGTCACCTGTCCAATTGTCTCAGCTCCCTCTGTAGCCTCTCTGGGTGGATGGAGGGCCCTGGCTGCCCAAAAACATGTCACCTGTCCAATTGTCTCAGCTCCCTCTGTAGCCTCTCTGGGTGGGTGGAGGGCCCTGGCTGGCCAAATACATGTCACCTGTCCAATTGTCTCAGCTCCCTCTTTAGCCTCTCTGGGTGGGTGGAGGGCCCTGGCTGGCCAAATACATGTCACCTGTCCAATTGTCTCAGCTCCCTCTTTAGCCTCTCTGGGTGGGTGGAGGGCCCTGGCTGGCCAAATACATGTCACCTGTCCAATTGTCTCAGCTCCCTCTGTAGCCTCTCTGGGTGGATGGAGGGCCCTGGCTGCCCAAATACATGTCACCTGTCCAATTGTCTCAGCTCCCTCTTTAGCCTCTCTGGGTGGATGGAGGGCCCTGGCTGCCCAAATACATGTCACCTGTCCAATTGTCTCAGCTCCCTCTGTAGCCTCTCTGGGTGGATGGAGGGCCCTGGCTGCCCAAATACATGTCACCTGTCCAATTGTCTCAGCTCCCTCTTTAGCCTCTCTGGGTGGGTGGAGGGCCCTGGCTTCCCAAATACATGTCACCTGTCCAATTGTCTCAGCTCCCTCTTTAGCCTCTCTGGGTGGATGGAGGGCCCTGGCTGCCCAAATACATGTCACCTGTCCAATTGTCTCAGCTCCCTCTGTAGCCTCTCTGGGTGGATGGAGGGCCCTGGCTGCCCAAATACATGTCACCTGTCCAATTGTCTCAGCTCCCTCTTTATCCTCTCTGGGTGGGTGGAGGGCCCTGGCTGCCCAAATACATGTCACCTGTCCAATTGTCTCAGCTCCCTCTGTAGCCTCTCTGGGTGGATGGAGGGCCCTGGCTGCCCAAATACATGTCACCTGTCCAATTGTCTCAGCTCCCTCTGTAGCCTCTCTGGGTGGGTGGAGGGCCCTGGCTGGCCAAATACATGTCACCTGTCCAATTGTCTCAGCTCCCTCTTTAGCCTCTCTGGGTGGGTGGAGGGCCCTGGCTGGCCAAATACATGTCACCTGTCCAATTGTCTCAGCTCCCTCTGTAGCCTCTCTGGGTGGGTGGAGGGCCCTGGCTGCCCAAATACATGTCACCTGTCCAATTGTCTCAGCTCCCTCTGTAGCCTCTCTGGGTGGGTGGAGGGCCCTGGCTGCCCAAATACATGTCACCTGTCCAATTGTCTCAGCTCCCTCTGTAGCCTCTCTGGGTGGGTGGAGGGGCCTGGCTGCCCAAATACATGTCACCTGTCCAATTGTCTCAGCTCCCTCTGTAGCCTCTCTGGGTGGATGGAGGGCCCTGGCTGCCCAAAAACATGTCACCTGTCCAATTGTCTCAGCTCCCTCTGTAGCCTCTCTGGGTGGGTGGAGGGCCCTGGCTGCCCAAATACATGTCACCTGTCCAATTGTCTCAGCTCCCTCTGTAGCCTCTCTGGGTGGGTGGAGGGCCCTGGCTGCCCAAAAACATGTCACCTGTCCAATTGTCTCAGCTCCCTCTCTAGCCTCTCTGGGTGGGTGGAGGGGCCTGGCTGCCCAAATACATGTGGGTTAGTTTTGTGTAGAACTGCTAAATACTCAATTGAAAATGTGCAGAAAAAGGTTGGGGCTTTGTTTAGCCCTCCCTTTTTCTCCAAATGCTTCCCCCCAAAACAAACCGTTTACACTATGGAGTTGATAGCTTTACATACGAAAAAACACACACTGTATATTGTGGTGTGTGGTTATTTGTTTCTTGACAGCAAAATGAAGTACAGCTGACATGGACAGCTGGTAGCTGTGCTGTTGAGTGACATAATCACAGACCAGCCAGCCAGCTGATTTAACACACACACTCACACACGTCGGTACTGTTACATATACCTGGGTGATTCATAACATTAGGGTGGAAGACTATCACCCTTCTCTGGACCTATAAGCCACCCCTTTCCCTCACTCAATCCCTGTCACACACACACACACACACACGCCCACTCCCCTACTCCCTAAAGTAGAAACATAGGGACAGGAAGTTGAAGGGACATTCAGAGCCACCAGGAAGAGATACTAGCAGAACAATACTTCACTATCAAAGAACACAATGTTCCCTTCTCTCTGACTCCCTGAGTCTTTACATGGGGGTTGATGGGGTCAGTGTGTCTCTCCCTGAGTCTTTACATGGGGGTTGATGGGGATCAGTGAGTCTCTCCCTGAGTCTTTACATGGGGTTGATGGGGATCAGTGAGTCTCTCCCTGAGTCTTTACATGGGGGTTGATGGGGTCAGTGAGTCTCTCCCTGAGTCTTTACATGGGGTTGATGGGGATCAGTGAGTCTCTCCCTGAGTCTTTACATGGGGTTGATGGGGATCAGTGAGTCTCTCCCTGAGTCTTTACATGGGGTTGATGGGGTCAGTGGGTCTCTCCCTGAGTCTATACATGGGGGTTGATGGGGTCAGTGAGTCTTTTGTAATGACTACATTTGAAAACATTATTAAACTACTAAACTTCACACCCCCACAGTGGGTTGCAAGAAGTCACACATTCTATACATTTGCTGATGACACAACAGCCTGATCAACGACAAGACAACCTATAGGGAGGAGGTCAAAGACCTGGTCGCGTGGTGCCAGGACAACAGCCTCTCCCTCAACGTGATCAAGACAAAGGAGATGATTGTGGACTACAGGAAAAGGAGGACCGAGCACGTCTCCATTCTCATCGACGGGGCTGCAGTGGAGCAGGTTGAGAGCTTCAAGTTACTTGGTGTCCACATCACCAACAAACTAACATGGTCCAAGCACACCAAGACAGACGTGAAGAGGGCACGACAAAACCTATTCTCCCTCAGGAGACTGAACAGATTTGCCATGGGTCCAGCTGCACCATCGAGAGCATCCTAACTGGTTGCATCACTGCCTGGTATGGCAACTGCACGGCCTCTGACCACAAGGCACTACAGAGAGTAGTGCGAACGGCCCAATATACTGGGGCCAAGCTTCCTGCCATCCAGGACCTATACCAGGCGGTGTCAGAGGAAGGTCTTAAAAATTGTCAAAGACTCCAGCCACCCTAGTCATAACCTGTTCTCTCTGCTACCGCACGGCAAGCAGTACCGGAGCGCCAAGTCTAGGTCCAAGAGGCTTCTAAACAGCTTCTACCCTCAAGCCATAAGACTCCTGAACATCTAGTCAAATGGCTACCCAGACTATTTGTAGTCCCCCCCCCCTCCCCCCACACCCCTTCTTTACACCACTGCTACTCTCTGTTGACATCTATGCATAGTCACTTTAATAACTCTGCCTACATGTACATACTACCTCAACTAACCCGTGCACCCGCACATTGACTCTGTATCAGTACCCCCCCTGTATATAGTCTCGCTATTGTTATTTTACTGCTGCTCTTTAATTACTTGTTACTTTTATCTCTTATTCTTATCTGTATTTTTTTTAAACTGCATTGTTGGTTAAGGGCTCGTAAGTAAGCATTTCACTGTAAGATCTACTACACCTGTTGTATTCGGCACATGTGACTAATAAAATTTGATTTTATGCATCCTATGACCTATGGTAGTTGGCCATCCTGAGAGAGACACGAGTATCTTATAACAGTATCACATCCTTGACTCGTGGGCACACTCTGTGGGGAATTTGAGTTAGATACAACTGAAAAATCAGGGAGAGGACATCTAGATTGACGGCAACTGCAAATCTCTCAGCTTGAGGCGATAATGTAACTCTTCTCTTCAAGCACAATATTCAAAACTCCTGCCCCAAAACCGTGAGAGAACTGCCAAGAACAGAAGAGCAAAATTAAGCCCAGCAACCTGCTGCAAGGTCCTTTTTTATTGCTTTTCAAGGGACCAGCTAAAATATTTTAGAAAATCTCAAGAGTAAATTTGTTTTAAAGCATTGCATTGCATTAGAGATGGCGTCACTGTGGCAGCGAACGCCATGGAAACAGGATACGTGGGACTGATTTACGATTGGCCTAGAGACAGAGCAGGCGGCCAATCCGCATTTTTCTGAGTCCAAATAACACTACGTAATCTAGCCAAACAAGACTTTGAGCTAAAACTATAAATTCTTCTACAAGCTTTTCAACAGTGGCCACTTTTCAACACTGTATCAGACGAATCATGTCTGAGCTGAGCTTGTATTAGAGTTGGGCCGTATGGACAACAATCCATATTGCGGTAAATTGTCTGAATTGATGCGATAACAGTAAAGTTCATAACATGAATGTGCACCACAGCTTTTTGTTGTATTGTTCTTTAAACTACTACTTCTAGTTTGTAACCATCAATTGTCCCATTTAACAACCACCTATATTAGCAAACGTATTACATTTCAAACTTCACATTCTAGTGTAGGCTACTTATCCTTAATGAAGGTTATTAGCAAAATGCCTGGGATAAGTGATGGGAATGAGCGATGTCTGAAATGTTCCGTTTAGCGCTCCAGCCTGTAGACATGGCCACGTCTGGATGTGCTGCTGTGACGGCGACACGGTGGTTGTGGGAAGGAGACATGGTGGTTGTGGGAAGGAGACTAAGTGGCCTCGTTGTTGATGAGCACCTACCCACTTTAGTTACAGTACATCGACAAGCCTGGAAGAACACGGGAGGTGTGTGTGTGTGTAAGTGAGAGCGAGGTTGTCGAGTGGGTGGGCAGTGATGGGAGAGGATACAGGAAGAAGGAGAAGGATATTACTTTACTCTGGTCCTGGCCTTGTGAGTTCCTGGATAACAATGGATATTCCATTTCCACATCTGTACACACACACACACACACTGGGGACCTCTGGGAATCCAGAACCCAGACCCTTAATTTTTTTGGAGTGAGAAAAGGATGACCTCACCAGGGCTTGGAGTGATGTTATGGTTTATATTGACTCTACCTCTCAGAGCTGGTGAACATATGCTGGGGATTACAAGGCCTGCTAATTTCCTGCTCTCTTTCTCTCTCTCTCTGCCTCTTTCTGCCTCTCACTACCTTTCTTTCTCTGTATCGCTTGTCTTCTCTCTCTCTTTCTCCCTCTCTGATGCTCCCCTCGTTCTCGCCCTCTTTCTCTCTTTTTCTCTCTCTCTTCGAGACTATTAACTAAAACCTGGAACTCATGTATGAGGTGTGAAGTCATACTGGGGTTTCTTCCCTTTATAAGTGGTTATGTGTGTTGAGCTGAGTGAGAAACCATATCAAGGGTCACACGCCTCATATCATGGGAATCGCATCAGGGCGGAACCACACAGATCTCAATGCTGGAACTTTAATATTTGAATGTGGTTAAAATGGTTGAGAGTTCAGTCGTATGGATCAAGGAATTGGTAGGGAATTCGAAGAGGGATCAAGAATTTGATATCAACTACTAGGGAATTTTCTGTTGCTGTCGCCAATTCAACTAAAACCCTCAACCCATAACTTATGCTGGGTCTGCACATCTGTTGAGACTGCTGGAAAGATTGTCTCCCTGGGCTTGAGATGGTCCTGTTTTACCAGGTCTTTGTTTGGAGTGCTCCTGTTTTCATATCAAATCTTAATTTGGAGTGTTTGGAGTGCTGTTTTCATATCAAATCCTAATTTGGAGTGTTTGGAGTGCTCCTGTTTTCATATCAAATCTTAATTTGGAGTGTTTGGAGTGCTGTTTTCATATCAGATCTTAATTTGGAGTGTTTGGAGTGCTCCTGTTTTCATATCAGATCTTAATTTGCAGTGTTTGGAGTGCTCCTGTTTTCATATCAGATCTCTGAGGAAATGAAGATGAGGTATGTGGAAGAAAGAATGCAAGTGGCGTGAGAGATAGAAGAATGTGAGAGATTGAATGGATACAAGATGGAGAGATGGAAAAAGATGGAGGGGGACCTGAGGTGATATAAAACAAAGTCCCGACAGAGGGATACAGACTGATATAGAACATATATTAGATCGAGACAAAGATGGAGAGATGGAAGGATGGGAAGAGAAAGCGAGAGGATTCCAGAGTGATATTAAACACTGATGTCATTCAGAAAGCTATTGTGCAGATGAAGAAGGAGACATTGAAGATAGGAAGAGAGGCATATTGGATTGTAGGGCTGGGAATTGCCAGGGACTTCACGATACAATATTACCACGATACTTAGGTGCCGATACGATGTTTATTGCGAGTCTCACGATTCTATATTTATTGCGAATCGATACTGTGATTTTATTGCGATTTGATGTTCCCAGCATAAAGAAGGCCAGTTTTATTGCTTCGTAAATCAGAACAACACTTTTCAGCTGTGCTAACATAATTGCAAAAGGGTTTTCTAATGGTCAATTAGCCTTTAAAAATTATAAACTTGAATTGGCTAACACAACGTGCCATTGGAACACAGGAGTGATGGTTAATGATAATGGGCCTCTGTACGCCTATGTAGATATTCCATCAAAAATCTGCCGTTTCCAGCTACAATAGTCATTTACAACATTAACAATGTCTACACTGTAATTCTGATCAATTTGATGTTATTTTAATGGACGAAAAATGTGCTTTTCTTTCAAAAACAAGGACATTTCTAAGTGACCCCAATCTTTTGAACGGTAGTGTAACTGTATAGAGTTTTTCCCCCATCGCTGTTGGGTTGATGTTAAACTATTGGATGAAGCCTTATCCCACTGATGCCTTATGACTCTCCTGCCCAACAGCCATAGAGAGGGAGGAGAGAAAGTCATTTTTCATTCAGAGATTTGGATTAAGGCTGTTGAGGATTATAAACACTTTAAGCCTTTCCATAACACACAGACAGAGACACACACACACCGATAAGTTAGCGACCGAGCAACCGTCTGTTCTCGTCCACATGTTGAACTAAATAATCAACTCCCGACTGGAAGTGGTCGCTGGGTGGCAGCAAGCCAAACCACATCCAGAGTCTCAGTTGGGTCGTTGGCTTTAGCCCATCCAGCCATCTTCTGCTAGGGACTTCAGGGGGAGTTGTGTAGGGTCCACACCCTAAGGTCTGGCTCTTGTTCTGGGCCACAGCTCCCCAAGAAACCTGCCTCCTGGAACCAGGAGCGTGACAGCAGATGGGGTTTTGGAGAGGGAGTGTGTGGGTGGGTGCACGTGCATGCCTGATGTATCAGTTTCCATTGTCAAAAGCTGGAGACGAGTCCCACAGTGCTAGTGAGGGACCGAAAGGAAAGGAGGATAGAGGGAGTGGGGCTTGGAGGGAAGGGAAGAGCGAGAGCGATGCTTGGAAGGAGAGAGGGGCTTGGAGGGGAAGAGAGAGGGGGGGTGGGCTAGTAGGGAGGGAGGGGAAGAGAGAGAGGGGCTTGGAAGGAGGGGAAGAGAGAGAGCGATGCTTGGAGGGAGGGAAGGGAAGAGCGAGAGCGATGCTTGGAGGGAGAGAGGAAGAGAGAGAGAGGGGCTTGGTATGTGTCGTTGGCCCGTGGTTTTTTCCTCCGTATTGTCATTTCCTCTGCAGCTTGAGTTAGAGCTCTCCGAACAGTCTGAAGGCTGCGAACGGGAACAAACAACACCACAGAGGAGCTGGGAAACCTAAACATTTATTCAGCGAGCCTGATGGGTGTCCCCTCTCTTCCCTAGCATCTGAGAGGGTTGTAATCTAAACATTTATTCAGCGAGCCTGATGGGTGTCCCCTCTCTTCTGTAGCATCTGAGAGGGTTGTAATCTAAACATTTATCCAGCGAGCCTGATGGGTGTCCCCTCTCTTCTGTAGCATCTGAGAGGGTTGTAATCTAAACATTTATCCAGCGAGCCTGATGGGTGTCCCCTCTCTTCTGTAGCATCTGAGAGGGTTGTAATCTAAACATTTATCCAGCGAGCCTGATGGGTGTCCCCTCTCTTCTGTAGCATCTGAGAGGGTTGTAATCTAAACATTTATCAGGAGAACCTGATGGTTCCTCTCTCTCCTCTCTGCACTGCAGGCATCTCTAAAGAGTAGGCTATATACTGTTGACGTTGTTATGAGTCAGTGCATCCTCTATTAAAGAGCACGATAGAATGTTTCAGTGGGTCAACAGGTCTCAGATCAGAAGGTTCTGGTGTTTCGTTGGGGACATCCGCCGTACAGATGTCTGTCTTTGGATTGACCTTTTCTGTTCAATTTCAAGTTTGGGCCGTGTGTAAATAAATAAATGGGACATGTTATTCACCAGAACTCTTGAAGTTCATACAGTTATATTGGGTTATCACAGTAAGGTCTATTGGTTATTACATCTCTATGTCCCCGTCTTGTCTGGCACTAATGACTGTCTTCAAGTGGTGTGTGTGACAGCAGTCACTCAAGCGATTCATTGCTCCCCATCAACCTTCAACAGAGCACTTAAAGAAGACTATCTTCTCAGGTCATGCTTATATCATGATGTACCTGTGTGTCTCACTTAGTTATGAGTCATCCCCAAGGGCTTTGACCTTTGACCTGCTGTCTGGTCTGTCAGCAAAGCTCTCAAACCCTTATAGTCCCTAATCCCTAGTCCCTGTTGAGTCGCAATTCAACAGCTCAGACACAAGAGGTATGTGGCAGGGTCTACAGTCAATCACGGATTACAAAAAGAAAACCAGCCCCGTCGCGGACCAGGATGTCTTGCTCCCAGACAGGCTAAACAACTTTTTTGCCCGCTTTGAGGACAATACAGTGCCACTGACACGGCCCCCTACCAAAACCTGCGGGCTCTCCTTCACTGCAGCCGAGGTGAGTAAAACATTTAAACGTGTTAACCCTCGCAAGGCTGCAGGCCCAGACGGCATTCCCAGCCGCGTCCTCAGAGCATGCGCAGACCAGCTGGCTGGTGTGTTTACGGACATATTCAATCAATCCTTATCCCAGTCTGCTGTTCCCACATGCTTCAAGAGGGCCACCATTGTTCCTGTTCCCAAGAAAGCTAAGGTAACTGAGCTAAACGACTACCGCCCCGTAGCACTCACTTCCGTCATCATGAAGTGCTTTGAGAGACTAGTCAAGGACCATATCACCTCCACCCTACCGGACACCCTAGACCCACTCCAATTTGCTTACCGACCCAATAGGTCCACAGACGACGCAATCGCAACCACACTGCACACTGCCCTAACCCATCTGGACAAGAGGAACACCCATGTGAGAATGCTGTTCATCGATTACAGCTCAGCATTTAACACCATAGTACCCTCCAAACTCGTCATCAAGCTCGAGACCCTGGGTCTCGACCCCGCCCTGTGCAACTGGGTCCTGGACTTCCTGACGGGCCGCCCCCAGGTGGTGAGGGTAGGTAACAACATCTCCACCCCGCTGATCCTCAACACTGGGGCCCCACAAGGGTGCGTTCTGAGCCCTCTCCTGTACTCCCTGTTCACCCACGACTGCGTGGCCATGCACGCCTCCAACTCAATCATCAAGTTTGCGGATGACACTACAGTGGTAGGCTTGATTACCAACAACGACGAGACGGCCTACAGGGAGGAGGTGAGGGCCCTCGGAGTGTGGTGTCAGGAAAATAACCTCACACTCAACGTCAACAAAACAAAGGAGATGATTGTGGACTTCAGGAAACAGCAGAGGGAGCACCCCCCTATCCACATCGACGGGTCAGTAGTGGAGAAGGTGGAAAGTTTTAAGTTCCTCGGTGTACACATCACGGACAAACTGAATTGGTCCACCCACACACAGACAGCGTTGTGAAGAAGGCGCAGCAGCGCCTCTTCAACCTCAGGAGGCTGAAGAAATTCGGCTTGTCACCAAAAGCACTCACAAACTTCTACAGATGCACAATCGAGAGCATCCTGTCGGGCTGTATCACCGCCTGGTACGGCAACTGCTCCGCCCACAACCGTAAGGCTCTCCAGAGGGTAGTGAGGTCTGCAGAACGCACCACCGGGGGCAAACTACCTGCCCTCCAGGACACCTACACCACCCGATGTCACAGGAAGGCCATAAAGATCATCAAGGACAACAACCACCCAAGCCACTGCCTGTTCACCCCGCTATCATCCAGAAGGCGAGGTCAGTACAGGTGCATCAAAGCAGGGACCGAGAGACTGAAAAACAGCTTCTATCTCAAGGCCATCAGACTGTTAAACAGCCACCACTAACATTTAGCGGCCGCTGCCAACATACTGACTCAACTCCAGCCACTTTAAAAATGGGAATTGATGGAAATTATGTAAAAATGTACCACTAGCCACTTTAAGCAATGCCACTTAATACAATGTTTACATACCCTACATTACCCATCTCATATGTATATATACTGTACTCTATATCATCTACTGCATCTTGCCATCTTTATGCAATACATGTACCACTAGCCACTTTAAACTATGCCACTTTATGTTTACATACCCTACAGTACTCATCTCATATGTATATACCGTACTCTATACCATCTACTGCATCTTGCCATGCCGTTCTGTACCACCACTCATTCATATATCTTTATGTACATATTCTTTATCCCTTTACACTTGTGTGTGTGTGTATAAGGTAGTAGTTGTGGAATTGTTAGGTTAGATTACTTGTTGGTTATTACTGCATTGTCGGAACTAGAAGCACAAGCATTTCGCTACACTCGCATTAACATCTGCTAACCATGTGTATGTGACTAATAAAATTTGATTTGATTTGATTTGATTTGATCTTCACTGCCTATCATCTCCCTAGACTAGAGCACTAACCCTAGCCCTCTAAAGACTGGAGCACTAACCCATAGCCCTCTAAAGACTAGAGCACTAACCCATAGCCCTCTAAAGACTAGAGCACTAACCCATAGCCCTCTAAAGACTAGAGCACTAACCCCTCTAAAGACTGGAGCACTAACCCATAGCTCTCTAAAGACTAGAGCACTAACCCATAGCTCTCTAAAGACTAGAGCACTAACCCATAGCCCTCTAAAGACTGGAGCACTAACCCATAGCCCTCTAAAGACTGGAGCACTAACCCATAGCCCTCTAAAGACTAGAGCACTAACCCCTCTAAAGACTAGAGCACTAACCCCTAGCCCTCTAAAGACTAGAGCACTAACCCATAGCTCTCTAAAGACTAGAGCACTAACCCATAGCCCTCTAAAGACTAGAGCACTAACCCATAGCTCTCTAAAGACTAGAGCACTAACCCATAGCCCTCTAAAGACTAGAGCACTAACCCCTCTAAAGACTAGAGCACGAACCCATAGCCCTCTAAAGACTAGAGCACTAACCCCTCTAAAGACTAGAGCACTAACCCATAGCCCTCTAAAGACTAGAGCACTAACCCATAGCCCTCTAAAGACTGGAGCACTAACCCATAGCCCTCTAAAGACTAGAGCACTAACCCATAGCCCTCTAAAGACTGGAGCACTAACCCATAGCCCTCTAAAGACTAGAGCACTAACCCATAGCCCTCTAAAGACTGGAGCACTAACCCATAGCCCTCTAAAGACTGGAGCACTAACCCCTCTAAAGACTAGAGCACTAACCCATAGCCCTCTAAAGAATAGAGCACTAACCCATAGCCCTCTAAAGACTAGAGCACTAACCCATAGCCCTCTAAAGACTGGAGCACTAACCCCTCTAAAGACTAGAGCACTAACCCATAGCCCTCTAAAGACTAGAGCACTAACCCCCAACCCTCTAAAGACTAGAGCACTAACCCCTAGCCCTCTAAAGACTAGAGCACTAACCCCTCTAAAGACTAGAGCACTAACCCATAGCCCTCTAAAGACTAGAGCACTAACCCATAGCCCTCTAAAGACTGGAGCACTAACCCATAGCCCTCTAAAGACTAGAGCACTAACCCCTAGCCCTCTAAAGACTGGAGCACTAACCCATAGCCCTCTAAAGACTAGAGCACTAACCCATAGCCCTCTAAAGACTAGAGCACTAACCCATAGCCCTCTAAAGACTAGAGCACTAACCCATAGCCCTCTAAAGACTAGAGCACTAACCCATAGCCCTCTAAAGACTGGAGCACTAACCCATAGCCCTCTAAAGACTAGAGCATTAACCCATAGCCCTCTAAAGACTAGAGCACTAACCCATAGCCCTCTAAAGACTAGAGCACTAACCCATAGCCCTCTAAAGACTAGAGCACTAACCCATAGCCCTCTAAAGACTAGAGCACTAACCCATAGCCCTCTAAAGACTAGAGCACTAACCCATAGCCCTCTAAAGACTGGAGCACTAACCCATAGCCCTCTAAAGACTGGAGCACTAACCCCCAACCCTCTAAAGACTAGAGCACTAACCCCTCTAAAGACTAGAGCACTAACCCATAGCCCTCTAAAGACTAGAGCACTAACCCATAGCCCTCTAAAGACTAGAGCACTAACCCATAGCCCTCTAAAGACTGGAGCACTAACCCATAGCCCTCTAAAGACTAGAGCACTAACCCCTAGCCCTCTAAAGACTAGAGCACTAACCCATAGCCCTCTAAAGACTAGAGCACTAACCCCTAGCCCTCTAAAGACTGGAGCACTAACCCATAGCCCTCTAAAGACTAGAGCACTAACCCATAGCCCTCTAAAGACTAGAGCACTAACCCATAGCCCTCTAAAGACTAGAGCACTAACCCCTCTAAAGACTAGAGCACTAACCCATAGCCCTCTAAAGACTAGAGCACTAACCCATAGCCCTCTAAAGACTAGAGCACTAACCCCTAGCCCTCTAAAGACTAGAGCACTAACCCATAGCCCTCTAAAGACTAGAGCACTAACCCATAGCCCTCTAAAGACTAGAGCATTAACCCATAGCCCTCTAAAGACTAGAGCATTAACCCATAGCCCTCTAAAGACTAGAGCACTAACCCATAGCTCTCTAAAGACTGGAGCACTAACCCCTCTAAAGACTGGAGCACTAACCCCTCTAAAGACTAGAGCACTAACCCATAGCCCTCTAAAGACTAGAGCACTAACCCATAGCCCTCTAAATACTAGAGCACTAACCCATAGCCCTCAAGACTAGAGCACTAACCCCTCTAAAGACTAGAGCACTAACCCCTAGCCCTCTAAAGACTAGAGCACTAACCCATAGCCCTCTAAAGACTAGAGCACTAACCCATAGCCCTCTAAAGACTAGAGCACTAACCCATAGCCCTCTAAAGACTAGAACATTAACCCATAGCCCTCTAAAGACTAGAGCATTAACCCATAGCCCTCTAAAGACTAGAGCACTAACCCATAGCCCTCTAAAGACTAGAGCATTAACCCATAGCCCTCTAAAGACTAGAGCATTAACCCATAGCCCTCTAAAGACTAGAGCATTAACCCATAGCCCTCTAAAGACTAGAGCACTAACCCCTAGCCCTCTAAAGACTAGAGCACTAACCCATAGCCCTCTAAAGACCACCCGGCATTAGAGAGAGAGAGAGAGATCTTAAGGGGCTCGCTCATCTTCTTTTACTTCTTATGGTCATTACTGATGTTTAGTCATTTAGTGGGCCACTGTGTTGACCTGTCAGCACGGTGATTGTGTGTGTTGACTTAGAACAATGAATCTCCTTACTAAGCACTTCTGATACCAGTTTTTCATCAAACCTGTATGAAAAGACTATGTGTTCTCTGTTTGTCAGTGAAACAACAAGCCTGTTGTCTGTCTGTCCCTTTCCTCAGCTAGCTCCAGCTCTTGGAACACAAGGGAATAATCCGCTAGGTGCTGCTGAGCTTGAAGAGCGCCTTTAATTCAGGCCCTTTGACTGTCTTTTGATGCTTTTGAAACTTTCCATTCAAGCTTCATTATCGCCTCGAATGAGCCGGCGGCGGCGTCATCGGAAGTCCTGCTTCCGAGCCTTTTCCAAGTTTTGGCAGGTAAAAGCCCGAGACAGATGGTTATGGAAGTCATTAACATTCCAGAGGGCGAACACATCGACACACACTCACACACACACACACACACACCACGAAGATGTGGACACTTGTTTATTTTTCCACGTGCGGGGGCGGGACCATGCCCGAATGCTGCACTGTCTGTCCTTCACTGAGAGAGGAGAAGGTGGTGGGGGGGGGGGGTGCAGACACCCCTGTCCTGAAAACAATACAAAGGGGCAGACAAATGAACGCTGTGGGCTCAGTGAGGGATCGGGGAAGTGGATTAGAGATGGATGGATTGACACAGAGGACTGGAGGACAGAGAGGGAGAGATGAAGAGAGAGGGAGAGGGAGGGGTGGAAAGAGACATGGGTGAGGGGGGAGATGGTGTGTAAGTGACATGGCATATGGACCAGAAGATCAACTTTCAGTCCTCAGTAGTTCCAGATTGTTATATGCATGTGTTTCACTGCACTAGATGTAACAGTATCTTCTTGAAGGGAGAAATCTTCTTCTGCTTTTTCAGCAACCAAAGCTGATCCCCTTTCTCTGCAAAACAGTATCTGACCAGCCATAAAGAGATCTCAACTTCAGTATCTGATTTTCACCTCCTGTAAATGTGTTGTATCCAATACATCGTCATGGTCTACCACACACACACACACAGGCCATAAATCCACGTTCAGGTCCCCAAAATGTGGAAATATCCCATTCCTCCTCCAGCTCTGTGTCCCAATAATTCCTCCTGTGGAGTTGGTGGGCGTGGTGATCTGTAAACCAGAGAGGAGCGTGGGTTGTGGCTCAGACATGAAAGAAACGTCTTGAATCACCACGGAGACCTGATACAGTGACGTACAGTAGTACTGAGTGGCTGCTACTCTCTAGAATGATAAGCCTTGGGGGGGAGGAACTGCCCCTCTCTAGAATGATAGGCCTTGGGAGGGAGGAACTGCCCCTCTCTAGAATGATAGGCCTTGGGAGGGAGGAACTGCCCCTCTCTAGAATGATAGGCCTTGGGAGGGAGGAACTGCCCCTCTCTAGAATGATAGGCCTTGGGAGGGAGGAACTGCCCCTCTCTAGAATGATAGGCCTTGGGAGGGAGGAACTGCCCCTCTCTAGAATGATAGGCCTTGGGAGGGAGGAACTGCCCCTCTCTAGAATGATAGGCCTTGGGAGGGAGGAACTGCTGCTCTCTAGAATGATAGGCCTTGGGAGGGAGGAACTGCCCCTCTCTAGAATGATAGGCCTTGGGAGGGAGGAACTGCTGCTCTCTAGAATGATAGGCCTTGGGAGGGAGGAACTGCCGCTCTCTAGAATGATAGGCCTTGGGAAGGAGGAACTGCTGCTCTCGAGAATGATAGGCCTTGGGAAGGAGGAACTGCTGCTCTCGAGAATGATAGGCCTTGGGAGGGAGGAACTGCTGCTCTCGAATGATAGGCCTTGGGAGGGAGGAACTGCTGCTCTCTAGAATGATAGGCCTTGGGAAGGAGGAACTGCTGCTCTCGAGAATGATAGGCCTTGGGAGGGAGGAACTGCTGCTCTCTAGAATGATAGGCCTTGGGAGGGAGGAACTGCTGCTCTCTAGAATGATAGGGCTTGGGAGGGAGGAACTGCTGCTCTCTAGAATGATAGGCCTTGGGAGGGAGGAACTGCTGCTCTCTAGAATGATAGGCCTTGGGGGGAGGAACTGCTGCTCTCTAGAATGATAGGCCTTGGGAGGGAGGAGCTGCTGCTCTCTAGAATAATAGGCCTTGGTAGGGAGGAACTGCTGCTCTCTAGAATGGTAGGCCTTGGGAGGGAGGAACTGCCGCTCTCTAGAATGATAGGCCTTGGTAGGGAGGAACTGCTGCTCTCTAGAATGATAGGCCTTGGGAGGGAGGAACTGCTGCTCTCGAGAATGATAGGCCTTGGGAAGGAGGAACTGCTGCTCTCGAGAATGATAGGCCTTGGGAAGGAGGAACTGCTGCTCTCGAGAATGATAGGCCTTGGGAGGGAGGAACTGCTGCTCTCGAGAATGATAGGCCTTGGGAGGGAGGAACTGCTGCTCTCTAGAATGATAGGCCTTGGGAAGGAGGAACTGCTGCTCTCGAGAATGATAGGCCTTGGGAGGGAGGAACTGCTGCTCTCTAGAATGATAGGCCTTGGGAGGGAGGAACTGCTGCTCTCTAGAATGATAGGCCTTGGGAGGGAGGAACTGCTGCTCTCGAATGATAGGCCTTGGGAGGGAGGAACTGCTGCTCTTTAGAATGATAGGCCTTGGGAAGGAGGAACTGCTGCTCTCTAGAATGATAGGCCTTGGGAGGGAGGAACTGCTGCTCTCTGGAATGATAGGCCTTGGGAGGGAGGAACTGCTACTCTCTAGAATGATAGGCCTTGGGAGGGAGGAACTGCTGCTCTCTAGAATGATAGGCCTTGGGAGGGAGGAACTGCTGCTCTCTAGAATGATAGGCCTTGGGAGGGAGGAACTGCTGCTCTCTAGAATGATAGGCCTTGGGAGGGAGGAGCTGCTGCTCTCTAGAATGATAGGCCTTGGGGGGAGGAACTGCTGCTCTCTAGAATGATAGGCCTTGGGAGAGAGGAGCTGCTGCTCTCTAGAATAATAGGCCTTGGTAGGGAGGAACTGCTGCTCTCTAGAATGATAGGCCTTGGGAGGGTGGAACTGCTGCTCTCTAGAATGATAGGCCTTGGGAGGGAGGAACTGCTGCTCTCTAGAATGATAGGCCTTGGGAGGGAGGAACTGCTGCTCTCTAGAATGATAGGCCTTGGGAGGGAGGAACTGCTGCTCTCTAGAATGATAGGCCTTGGGAGGGAGGAACTGCTGCTCTCTAGAATGATAGGCCTTGGGAGGGAGGAACTGCCGCTCTCTAGAATGATAGGCCTTGGGAGGGAGGAACTGCCGCTCTCTAGAATGATAGGCCTTGGTAGGGAGGAACTGCTGCTCTCTAGAATGATAGGCCTTGGGAGGGAGGAACTGCTGCTCTCTAGAATGATAGGCCTTGGGAGGGAGGAACTGAATGATTGCTGGCACCTCCTCACCTCGCTCTCTCAATGTAAGGGCTTTATTGGCATGGAAAACATAAGTTAACATTCCCAAAGCAAGTAAAGTAGATGATAAACAAAAGTGAAATAAACAACAAAAAGTGAAAAGTAAATATTACACTCACACAAGTTCAAAAATAATAGAGACATTTCAAATGTCATATTGTCTATATACAGTGTTGTAACGATGTGCAAATAATTAAAGTACAAAAGGGAAAATAAATAAACATAAAATGGGTTGTATTTACTAGTGATGCACCAATATTACATTTTTGTCCGATACCGATATCCAATATTTTCCCTGACAAAAAATTATACCGATAACCAAGATGTAATTTTTTTGCGGCCTTTTAAGCATTCTAGTACAGTTAAATAGTTAACACCCACACATGGACGCAACGGTCTAAGGCACTGCATCTCAGTTCAAGAGGCGTCACTACAGTCCCTGGTTCGAATCCAGGCTGTATCACATCCGGCCGTGATTGGGAGTCCCATAGGGCGGCGCACAATTGGCCCAGCGTCTTCCAGGCCGTCATTGTAAATGACTTGCCTAGTTAAATATAGGTTACACACACACACACACCACACTGACCAAAAAGTTATTTTGTTCCCATTTTCCAGTAAAACATAATCAAAATAATTTATTTCACATACTTGTTGTGCTGTTTCATTGTTAATTTGTTCAGTCGTTTCATTCTCAACCAGGATTTCTATGGAACACCGTTTGGGTCTTTGCGTGTCAAAAAAAGATACACGTCAAATAACACTATTTGGCAAGCTTCCCAACACATAACCCGGTCCAGTCGAGCATCACTAGCCAGATGAAGCTAGCTGGCTGCTTTTAACGTTAGCTTTGGGCAACAAGGTTAAGTAGCTGGCTAGCTATTTATTTCCATGAACTGAAGTTCAATTTCAATAAGCGAACAACAAGTGGCAACCTAGCTAATACTTACTCACAACGATTCCTAAATCATTGCTAAGAATAATGAAAATGACTGCAGTTTCTACTGGTCATTATTTTCAGGCTGGTTGTATTGGTGCTAGCTAAGTACCAAGATAAAGCTAGCTACCCCAGAAGTTGAGGTCGAACAAAATGCTTTATTACCAACGCTGTATTGTAAACACATTGTTCGTGGCCGGTGTTTGCTTGTTTGCAGACTTTTTTGTACAGCTTTGACAGTGCTACTGTATCTTTATTTGACACGCAAAGACCCAAACGGCGTTCCATAGTATGTATGTCGTGAAGCTAATAGCAGTGACGCTATTACTGTGTAACTCCGGTAGGGCAACATCTGGAAAATAGCGCACTTGTTAGTGTGTACTGGTGCTCGACCAGTCTGCGAAAGCCAACATCCCCCACGACAGAGAACGGTTGATTGTCAGGGGCAATGAATTCCAATATCTTGGCTTTAATGGATTTCGCCTTTGAGTTGTCTCGCTGAAATGTTCTTACTCTTTCAAGTGACTGCTCAACTTGTTGACTGCTCGATCCACACCAGCAGACATTGTGGGCTATGTTGCTGTGTTGCAAGTGTAGCGCAAAATTTTACATGGCGTCATTACGTCATGTTATATAGGTATGAATGGTAGCTTTCTCATCGGTTAACTAGACATCAGGCCGATGTCGATGTTGGCATTTTTAGCTAATATCGTCTGATTCCGATATGTTCTCCGATATATCGTGTATCCCTAGTATTTACAATATTGTTTGTTCTTCGCTGGTTGCCCTTTTCTTGTAGCAACAGGTCACAAATCTTGCTTCTGTGATGGCACACTGTGATATTTCACCCAGTAGATGTGGGAGTTTTTCAACATTTGATTTGTTTCGAATTCTTTGTGGTTCTGTGTAATCTGAGGGAAATATGTGTCTCTAATATGGTCATACATTTGGCAGGAGGTTAGTAAGTGCAGCTCAGTTTCCACCTCATTTTGTGGGCAGTGTGCAATATAGCCTGTCTTCTCTTGAGAGCCAGGTCTGCCACCAGCGGCCTTTCTCAAAAGCAAGGCTATGCTCACTGAGTCTGTACATAGTCAAAGCTTTCCTTAAGTTTGGGTCAGTCACAGTGGTCAGGTATTCTGCCGCAGTGTACTCTCTGTTTAGGGCCAAATAGCATTCTAGTTTGCTCAGTTTCATTCAATTTTTTTCCAATGTGTCAAGTAATTATCTTTTAGTTTTCTCATGATTTGGTTGGGTCTAATTGTGTTGCTGTCCTTGGGCTCTGTGGGATCTGTTTGTGAACAGAGCACCAGGTCCAGCTTGCTTAGGGGACTCCTCTCCAGGTTCATCTCTCTGTAGGTGATGGCTTTGTTATGGAAGGTTTGGGAATCACTTCCGTTTAGGTGGTTGTAGAATTTAACGTCTCTTTTCTGGATTTTGATAATTAATCCTAATTCTGCTCTGCTTGCATTATTTGGTGTTTTACGTTGTACACTGAGGATATTTTTGCAGAATTCTGCATGCAGAGTCTCAATTTGGTGTTTGTTCCATTTTTGTGAATTCTTGGATGGTGCGCAGACCCCAGACCACATAACCATAAAGGGCAATGGGTTCTTTAACTAATTCAAGTATTTTTATTGCTCTCTCTCTCTCTGTCTATCTCTCTGTCTATCTCTCTGTCTATCTCTCTGTCTATCTCTGTCTCTCTCTCTCTCTCTCTCTCTCTCTCTCTCTCTCTCTCTCTCTCTCGTTTCACCAGCAGTCACCTGTAAACTGAGTTGCTGGCACTGCGCTGAGTTACTGGCGCAGCCTCGCCTTCAAAGAATCCCTCCACACACACACACACACACACACACACACACACACACACACTGTCTGAGGTGACGCTGGTGTGAAGGGTTCTGCTGAAACCATATGGCTGGGCCAAGGGCTCTGTTTCTTCTCTCCACTGGACTCCTGTGGCTCTTTTCACATTTCTTTCCCTCTGTTTTATCAGATATCCACTAATAATGGATAACTAGATCCTATGGACAGAGGGAGAGATGGATGGAGGGTGTTGTCAGTTGAAGAGAGGGTGGGAGAGAGATGGGTGTTCTGGAATGTCTGTGCATAACTGAAGTATCGAATTACACAGCTGAAAAACGGAGCAGATGATTCCTGAGTCTCTGGCTATTCACAGTGGTTCCTCCTGAGTCCTCACTAAAGTGCTGATCTAGGATCAGTTTAGCCTTTTAGAGCATAATGAATAGAACAATATGGACAGAGGGGAGTCCTCACTAAAGTGCTGATCTAGGATCAGTTTAGCCTTTTAGAGCATAATGAATAGAACAATATGGACAGAGGGGAGTCCTCACTAAAGTGCTGATCAAGGATCAGTTTAGCCTTTTAGAGCATAATGAATAGGACAATATGGACCGAGGGGAGTCCTCACTAAAGTGCTGATCAAGGATCAGTTTAGCCTTTTAGAGCATAATGAATAGAACAATATGGACAGACGTGATCCTAGACTCTGCTGTGTTCTGTTCTCTCTCTCTTTCTCCTTTCTCTCCTCTCTCGCCCTTCTCTATCTCTCTTTCACACTCTCTTGTTCCCCCTCTGTGTCTCTGCTTTCTCTCATCTCTTTCGGTCCTCTCTCTCTTTCTCTTTACCTATCTCCTCTCGATTCAATTCAAATCGAAGGGCTTTATTTGTATGGGAAACATATGTTTACATTGCCAAAGCAAATGGAATAGACAATAAACAAAAGGGAAATAAACAGTGGAAAAATCAGTAAACATTACACTCACAAAAGTTTGAAAAGAATATAGACATTTGAAATGTTATATTATGGTCTATGTACAGTGTTGTAAGGTATAAAAGGGAAATAAATAAACAGGTTGTATTTACAATGTTTGTTCTCCACTGGTTTCCCTTTTCTCATGACAGCGGTCCACACATCGTGCTGCTGTAACTGCACACTGCAGTACTTCACCTTACAGATATAGGACTTTATCAATGTTGGATTTGTTTTCTAATTCTTTGTGGGTCTGTGTGATTTGTGGGGAAGAAGTGTAGATCAGTTTCTACCTCGTTTTGTGGGCAGTGGGCACAGAGTCTGTCTTCTCTTGAGAGCCAGGTCTGCTTACAGTGGCCTCGATCGATAAGTCTGTACATAGTCAAGGATTTTTTACATTTAGGGTCAGTCACAGTGGTCAGGTATTCTGCTACTATGTGCTTTCTCTCTCCCTCCTCTTGCTCTCTTTCCCCCTCTCTCTTTTCCCCTCTGTTTCTCTCCTCCACCTTTTCGCTCTCTCTCTCTCCCCCTCTCTCTCTGCTCTCTTTCTGTTCTCGGCTACGCTGTTTGATCACACTGATTGAAGCTGACACTGGAATAGAGAGCTGGAGGGCAGGTTGTTGGTTCACCTGGCGCTACAAATCGCTGGCTAATTGAGATGTAACTCGAACCTACAGTCCCTCTCTCCCTCTTCTCCTTTCTTCCCCCCTCCGTCTTCCTCCTGAGTAGATGTGAACAGACGTTGCCCTCAGGATCAACTTACTCCTCGCCCAAACCTTAACCATTACGGGAAAGAAAACCCCAAACTGACCTTAGATCAATGTGGAGGAGACTTCATTCTCCTCTGCACCTCAGACCCAACTAGTTGATCCCCGAACCAGGGGCATACCAGTTGAGTTGACTGGACTAGCCTTGGCTATCATTCGTCGTGACATTTACACAGTGCTCCGTAACTATACGCCTGCAGGAGATGAGCAATCCTAGAGTCATCTTAATCTTTGTGTGTGTGTGTGTATGTGTGTGTGTCGCGCATCAAGAAATCTAATCCTTGACACTGAGAAGATAATTCCCACTGGGATGGAGATTTTTCCAGTAGACCTTAGGCACCTGTCATTGGATAGTCATTATATTCTCTGGTATGTGCTCTGCTGTTTTCTGTGACAATGGCGCGTGTCGCAGTCACACTGACTGCAAGGCAGGGATACCATCACTGGCTGGGACCTTCTGACACACACACACACACACACACACACACACACACACACACACACACACACACACACACACACACACACACACACACACACACACACACACACACACACACACACACACACACACACACACACACACACACACACACACACACACACACATATACACACACATACACACACACACACACACACACACACACACACACACACACACTCACAAACACATACACACATACA
Source organism: Salvelinus alpinus (assembly GCF_045679555.1). NCBI lineage: Eukaryota > Metazoa > Chordata > Actinopteri > Salmoniformes > Salmonidae > Salvelinus > Salvelinus alpinus. The sequence goes on from NC_092087.1 coordinate 77,016,252, forward strand.
CATACACATACACACACACTCACAAACACACACACACACACACACACTCACAAACACACACACACACATATACACATACACACAGTCACAAACACATACACACATACACACTCACTCACACACACACAAACACATATACACATAGACACATAGACACACACACACACACATGTTGGATGACTTAGCATTACAGACACATTCTTCAGAGTACATGACAACTCTGAGCCTTACAGCAATCTGGCACCACGTCCAATAAGCAGATACTGAGCTCTATTGGCTCGGTTTCTGAAAAACAATCCTATCTCTATGGGAAGTGATGCCCGTTGAACACAGCTCCAGGCTAGCACATAGACCTAAGCCACAGCCCTCATGTTGGTTATTGAAACATTCCTCTGCTGCCACAATGCCTGGTCTTCTTGTCTCGTTCTGTCTTCCATCGCCAGGGGTGCATTCACTAGGAACCAAACAGTGAGGGGACCTACCCCCGTTTTTGTTTAAAGTAAAGTTTCAGTTACAAAGCGTTTTGATACAGTTTGTTACGGTGTGCGACTAATGAATACACCGTAGGCTCTGCTCTTTAAAGTGACTCTGAGTGACATGACACAGTGAACATAGACTTAGATGGACATTGCGTCATTGCTTTTAGGCACCAGAGTCCTCTATCTAACTCTATGGGTACTACTCAGGAAAATAAAAGATCTAAGGAACAATGAGTTAATTAACAGAACACGCCACTGGCCTCTGCATGTCCTTCATGCTCTTCCTGAATAAGGTGTGTGAGGGAACAGCTTCTTGTAAGGGGGCACTTTGACCCCGTGGATTATATGGGCGTACACACAAGCCAGGGGACTGTGGGACGCCAGGAGTGTGCGTGGTCATTCACAGCTTTGAAACGCCATGAAGAGATAAGGAATTTGTATCATTGAAAGTAAGATGTCTTTGCGCCACTCCTTCTCTGTGGGGGAGTGAGAGGGGGGGAGTAAGAGAGGGGGGGAGAGAGAGACCATGAAGCCCTGGGCTAGGCCCACGCTCAGCCATGGTGGTCCAATTAAAAACAACTATTGTAGAGAAATCCCTGTTCTATTAGCTCGGTATGAGAGGGAGATGGACTGATAATTAGACGCTGTTATTAGGCTAATTGGTATTCCTATGTTAATCCACCAAGGCTTTACTAACAAAAACTGCAGCGATATTTAGTCTTGTCTGTGTTGTAATACACCATTATGATTATGGGTTATCCCAGATTAAGTGTTTATTGTGAGAACAAACATTAGGCATGTTTAGAATAATACGGGGCACAATTGTTAACTTTGTTGAGGATGGACACACACACACACACACACACACTGCGTCTCAGCATAAAAGTGACTCTTGGCTCAGAGCCCCGTGTCCCCCCAGCGGGGCCTCACATCCTGACAGGAAGCTGTGTCTTTTCTCCTCCGTTCCTCCTCAATCAGTTTCTTCTCCTTTATTTCTCCTCTCAGGCTGTTGCTCAACAATGTTCATTTAACCCTCCTCTAGAACTGACCACTGGACCTGTCGAGAGAGAGAGAGACAGACGGCGATCATCCAATCTATCACACCTCAGGACTTATCAACCAGCAGCGTCACTTCAGTGTGAGTTGACTAACCAATAAAGCTCTTACAGAGACCGGACTCTTGACCCGGACTATTAAGGCCAAATCAAACGAAGCGCGAACGAGCATCGCTTCGCATAGACGCGAGAAAAATAGACCTGTTTTCTAATTTGATGCATGTAATACTTTTGACAGCGTTGACTGTCTGTCTGTCTGTCTGTCTGTCATTCACTACCGTGCTTTCTAATTCCAGTGTGTACACACTCGTTCACGTTTTGTTTGATTTGGCCTTTAGGAGTTTAAAATCTCCGACCTGGACCGACTCTCATGATGGGCCGGCTGTATCACACCAACATTGTCCCAGTCATCAGTAGTGTATAGTGCAGTAGGAGCTGTCTAGTGTCCACTTCACAGCATCACTCTCCCTGGGGCTCATACAGACCAGGCTTTCACTACAAACTGTCAGAGTCCTGGCACCCAAACTGACCCTTAATACTGTCTCCTCAATGCCAGGATTCATCACTAACAACCATTTCCTTTGAATTATTCACTACATACATACACACACACACACACACACACACACACACATACATACACACGCTGCCAAGTAACAGTCAATGGCTGTTGACGGGGCATCGCCATCGAAGTCCCTCAGCGGGCTGTTCAGCTAGATGACTGACCTTGTGGGCGACCGTGTCCCTTCAACGTCCGTTTCCGGGTGTTTCCGTGGTGATGGATGCTTTGTATTGAGAAGTGTCTCACTCTCCACCCGGCCCCCAGGGGCCCTTTCTCTTCTCTCTTCTGGCAGTGTGTCAGAGAGCAGTCAGAGAGATGGAGAGAGGGAGAGGTCAGCTGACTGTATTTGAGAGATGAGTTGGTTTCCCTGGTCAGTTTCCTGTGCTGGTTCTGTCATTCTGCTCTCTACATCAAAAGGAGGTTGACTTGACACCTAACCTTTGACCTCACATTAGTGACAAAGCTTACTTTGTAATTTCTTTCCACTAGTGGCAGGAAAACATGGTAGTTGAAGGTCAGGTAAGGAAGGACTTTCATAGTGGATGTTGTGTGAGGAAGTTCACATGGAAAGTGTCCTGTATGTATTTGCATTTTCTATTTTCTACTAGTGTCAGACCAAGCAGGCGTGGTGGATGGATGTTATGTAAGGGCATTCATATTGGCCTGTTTCCAAAGACTTTGGCGCCACTGTGGACGGTTTTATGTGCCCCCACAAAGATACTTTGGAATGTCTTTTGTAAGTTTGGGTTTGATGTTCTTTCCCAGAACCACCAACCAACACAAAAGACAGACCTACAGTAAACGCCAGCGTCCTTGATGTTGAACGTGGGAGTCATGTTGTTAGCCACACATGTCCTTCCTACACCCACTATAACCAGCTCAGTTCTTTTCTCTGACCTTGATACCACCGCAGGTTTATTGGCGGTGTCCCTACTCAAAGTCTTCAAAGTGGAGAGGGGGAACACAATGAAGAGTCTTGGGTTTTGTATATCTGCTGTGTCAGGACTTTGTCCAGGTTGCTGGTCTAAACTCTCAAGACACTAAAGGCTTATGGGATAGCGGGAAAAGAGGAGAAGCAGCGGTGGGTAGGACCTTACTCCCAGAGTCCACCTCTTCTTTAGATCGGGTCCTTTCACGTGACGCACAACTCCAATGGGACCAGATCAGGGTCATGAAAGTGGGTCAGAGGAGGAGTTTTTTAAATCCTTTTACTTTGATAAACAAAAGTATCATTGTCTACAGCTGTCTCATTTGAGACGTTTTGAAGCATTTAAACGTGAGTAGAAGGCGGACTCTCATGGTTTTTATCTTCTAGCCTCTGATGAAAAAGAAGAGTCATTAGCTTCTTCTTTAGTTCTTCCAACTTGGACACAGTGTTTAGTTCATACACACATTACACAGGTTATAACAGTTCAGTATCAGTCTGTTTGGCCCTCTATAGCAGACAGTAAGTGTTTGCATATGGTCTATAGTTCCTTGACGAGGGTTATCTTTCCAAACGTCTCTTCAGCTTTATGAATGGATTTGATCTGTAGCGTAGCTAAATTATACCATATGTTGCTTAGAGGAATCCCTTGTGATGTCTCCATCTATCCCCGTCTCTCTCGCTCTTTCTCCCCCTCCCTCATTCTCTTACTCTGTCTCTCTCTCTTTCTCCCCCTCCCTCGTTCTCTTACTCTCTGTTTGTCTCTCTTGCTCTCTCTCTCTCTCTCTCCTTACATTTTTCTCTATATTCCTCTTGTCACTTGACTTTTTTTTTTCTCTCTCTCTCTCTCTCTCTCTCTCTCTCTCTCTCTCTCTCTCTCTCTCTCTCTCTCTCTCTCTCTGACTCTCTCTCTCTGACTGTCTCTCTCTCTCTTTCTCTGATTGTCTCTCTCTGGTCCTGGGGTGTGGTGGCCACATCATGCATACAGTGTTTGTTTGGGGGTTGCTATGGAGATCCTCATGTGGGGGTGCCTTTGGGGTGAGGTGGGAGGGATGTCATGCGGACTGCCATGTGAGAGAGACCACTGCCTCCTGTAGTGTTACATTACATCATGGACACACACACACCAACACATCCAAAACGTCTGTTTCCTTGGGTTGTGGAATGGAGACTACACAAGCACACTCCCCTTTTCAAATTGACCTCATTCTCTCTGTTAGTCCAACTAACTTGTCCGTAGTTAAGTCAGTCACAAGGTATGTGGTTCGCAAAACAGGACACAAGTGCATTGGTTTGACAATGTGAAAGTGAATTTACTTCTGAATGCTTTCACTCATATACTCAGTATAATACAATCAAATAATCTGATTTAATTTGTCTCAATGGAGCTCTTGGCATCGATGTGTCTCAATGGTGTCTCAGTCTGTACTGAGTATATGAGTGACAGCATTCAGAAGTAAATTCACTTTCACATTGTCAAACCAATGCACTTGTGTCCTGTTTTGCTAAACACATACCTTGTGACTGACTTAACTACGGACAAGTTAGTTGGACTAACAGAGAGAATGAGGTCAATTTGAAAAGGGGAGTGTGCTTGTGTTTTGGTAGTCTTCATTCCACAATGTCTTCATGTGTCTGTTTTTCAGAGAATAGCAGAGGATGGGAGTTTGGCCTTTCCATGAACCTAGGGTCATGTGAAGGTCAGTCATAGATTGTGTTTATTTCAAGATTTTAAACCGTTTTGAAATGTCCTCCAGGTGTTGCATGATTAGAAGGGTGCTAGATGTTTCTGTGGTGTTGCTGTCTAGCTAAATCTGGAAAGCAGCCGTAGAGTAGGGTAGGATAGGGTTAGAGTAGAGTAGAGAAGGGAAGAGTAGGGTAGAATAGGGTTAGGGTAAGGTGGGATTAGGGGTTGGTTAGAGTAGGGTGGGGTAGGGATGGGGTAGGATTAGGGGTAGGGTAGGGAATAGTAGGGTAGGATTATTGGTAGGGTAGGATTAGGGGTAGAATTACGGGTATGGTAGGGATAGAGTAAGGTAGGATTAGGGGTGGGGTAGGGTGGAGTAGGATTAGAGGTAGGGGAGGATTAGAGTAGGGTATAGTAGGGTTAGAGTAAGGTAGGATTAGGGGTGGAGTGGGGAAGGGGTGAATTAGAGTAGGGTGGGGTAGGATTAGAGGCAGGGTAGGGTTAGGTTTAGAGTAGGGTAGGATTAGGAGTAGAGTAGGGTAGATTAGGGTAGGGTAGATTAGGGTAGATTAAGGGTAGGATTAGGATAGATTAGGGGTAGGGTAGAGTGGGGGTAGGATTAGAGTGGGTTAGGGTAGGTGTCGAGGAGGATTAGGGGTAGGGTCGAGGAGGATTAGGGGTAGGGTCGAGGAGGATTAGGGGTAGGGTCGAGGAGGATTAGGGGTAGGGTCGAGGAGGATTAGGGGTAGGGTCGAGGAGGATTAGGGGTAGGGTAACAAAAAAGCATAGTACTTAGATAAGACATTCTAAAGTTCTCCTTGACTCCATTGTTTTATTTATCAATCCTTTATTTTGACAGGGAGTCATGCTGAGATCAAGGCCTCTTTTGGGGGAAATCCCTGTAATTACAAAACATACACACATCAATACACTACGGAAGCACAACAGATACAGAACACAATCATAGAGAACAAACACATTTTTCAGTAAAACGTTCCATGCAACCAAGGGTTCTGAAATTCTTTCCATTCCCAGAATACCTTGTGGTTTAGTTATGTCCTCGACAGTGAAATGCTTCATTTGACAAGCAGGATTTGGGGGAATGGAGGATTATGTCTTATTATAGACAGTCATTTTTCTTCTACCATGTGATTTGGGTGCCTGTCGGTTTTCCATAAAAAAAACACAAAATCCTCTTTGTAATTGAGGCTTTAGCGTCAATTTCCTACCCCAGATGCTTCCTCCAATGTGTGTGTATGTGTGTGATAGAGAGGAGGGTTGTTGGTTTGTGCTAAGAGGAATTTTATTTCCTAACTGTGCCTTGAAATAGAGCGTATGTAACCTAGATGACTAGCTGATCATCTCTCCAGATTCACGAGACATGGTGGATTTGCCATGAAAACTGAACATCCGGAAGGCTATGCCCTAGATTAGAAAGTCTGCTCTGCAAATCATTCAACATCACACATGATTTTGTTTTGCTTCTAAACCAACCTCTGTCCGTATCACAGTCCTGTACTGCACAGTCCATCTGCCTGTGTAAACCTAAAGCCAGCCTTCTCCCTTTAGTCTAGACGAGGTCTCTGCTCCTCTCTATGGCAGACCAGGGACACCTGCACATGGCCCATGGTTCAGTCCAGTAGGAACATTTGCCTTGTAAATTAACTGCTGACTGAGACTGAAGTTCCAAATGCAACCACATTCCCTACTAGAGGTCGACGATTATGATTTTCCAATACCGATACCAATTATTGGAGGACCAAAAAAAGCCGATAACGATTAATCGGACGATTTTATTTATTTATTTATATATATATACAGTGGGGCAAAAAAGTATTTAGTCAGCCACCAATTGTGCAAGTTCTCCCACTTAAAAAGATGAGAGAGGCCTATAATTTTCATCATAGGTACACTTCAACTATGACAGACAAAATGAGAAAAAAAAATCCAGAAAATCACATTGTAGGATTTGTAATGAATTTATTTGCAAATTATGGTGGGAAATAAGTATTTGGTCAATAACATAAGTTTATCTCAATACTTTGTTATATACCCTTTGTTGGCATTGACAGAGGTCAAACGTTTTCTGTAAGTCTTCACAAGGTTTTCACACACTGTTGCTGGTATTTTGGCCCATTCCTCCATGCAGATCTCCTCTAGAGCAGTGATGTTTTGGGGCTGTTGCTGGGCAACACGGACTTTCAACTCCCTCCAAAAAGCTAACGTTTAAGTTCCTTGCTCAGAACATGAGAACATATGAAAGCTGGTGGTTCCTTTTAACATGAGTCTTCAATATTCCCAGGTAAGAGGTTTTAGGTTGTAGTTATTATAGGACTATTTCTCTCTATACCATTTGTATTTCATATACCTTTGACTATTGGATGTTGTAATAGGTACTTTAGTATTGCCAGCCTAATCTCGGGAGTTGATTTAGTCTAGACGAGCTTGAAGTCATAAACAGCTGCTGGCAAACGCGGGAAAGTGCTGTTTGAATGAATGCTGACGAGCCTGCTGGTGCCTACCACCGCTCAGACTGCTCTATCAAATCTTAGACTTAATTATAACATAATAACACACAGAAATACGAGCCTTAGGTCATTAATATGGTCAAATCCAGAAACTATAATTTCGAAAACAAAACGTTTATTCTTTCAGTGAAATACGGAACCGTTCCGTATTTTATCTAACAGGTGGCATCTTTAAGTCTAAATATTGCTGTTACATTGCACAACCTTCAATGTTATGTCATAATTACGTAAAATTCTGGCAAATTAGTTCGCAATGAGCCAGGCGGCCAAAACTGTTGCATATACCCTGACTCTGCGTGCAATGAACGCAAGAGAAATTACACAATTTCACTAGATATTATTGCCTGCTAACATGATATTCTTTTAACTAAATATGCAGGTTTAAAAATATATACTTCTGTGTATTGATTTTAAGGCATTGATGTTTATGGTTCAATGATAAATTAACAGGCACCGCATCGATTATATGCAACGCAGGACAAGCTATATAAACTAGTAGTATCATCAACCATGTGTAGTTAACTAGTGATTATGTTAAGATTGATTAGCTAGCTAGCACCTTACCTTGGCTCCTTGCTGCACTCGCATAACAGGTAGTCAGCCTGCCACGCAGTCTCCTCGTGGAGTGCAATGTAATCGGCCATAATCGGTGTCCAAAAATGCCGATTACCAATTGTTATGAAAACTTGAAATCGGCCCTAATTAATCGGCCATTCCGATTAATCGGTCGACCTCTATTCCCTACATAGTGCACTACTTTTGACCAGGGCCCACTATGTAGGGTATAGGGTGCCATTTGTGATGCAGACTGACAGACTAGAGACCCTAGAGGCATGGAGCTGCATACTATGCCACAGCCACTACAGGCACCCCTCCAGATTCCTTTAGCCCAGATTGCTGCATCTCAACCAGGGTTCTGGTTTCCCATCTTGGGCCCCTCTCGCCGCCCAGGGAGTGTTGGAATAGCACCATCGCTGGCTGAGTCGCTGGATGTCGTGGGTTGTTATGTGTTACTATACTGCAGTGCATAGGAGTGCTAGGTTCATATACATATGAAGATTTTAAGAACTGCTGAACAAATCAAAACCTGTCTGATTGGCTTGGTCTTTCAGGACTGTTTCTGTGAGTAGTTTCCTACTGAGCACAGATGTCATTTCAACGTCTAGTTTAGATTTGATTTGGTTGAGTTGTTAACTAACGTGAATTCAATGTGAAATCAACAAAAAAGTCACCTTGTCGTTGGATTTAGATGACACGTTTTAGTGAAGAAAATACAAAAATCCCTTCGTTTGATGACTTTTTGCAAATCAAATCCAATCAGTCATGACATTGATTATACTTTTTTATGACGCGGAACACTTTTTGATTCAACCAGTTTTTGCACGGTTGGTTGTGTGTTCCATGGCTGAATGTTGCTTTGTAGCAGGACTCGTTTGGCCTGACAACCACACACTGGTCAGCTAAAGTAGAGAGACTGGCAGCCAGGCTTGTTTCTACCCAGGAGCCAAGGTCACTGTTTAGAATAACCTACTTTGTGTAAAGTTGGAGACTCAGGGAGGTATATAGGGTAGCACTTAGCCAGCCTGGGTCTGCGGAGAGGTTGTTTTTGTTTACGTGGTTAAAGCAACAGGAGTTCGTTAAAAAAGAGTATGTGTCAGTCATTACCGAGCATGATTATAGGTGTCATTAGCTGTGTGTGTGTGTGTGTGTGTGTGTGTGTGTGTGTGTGTGTGTGTGTGTGTGTGTGTGTGTGTGTGTGTGTGTGTGTGTGTGTGTGTGTGTGTGTGTGTGTGTGTGTGTGTGTGGTGTCTGAGTGGGCTTCCACTTCCACTCTCGTTATCCTTAATTACACTGATTGACATCATGGCACCTCTCACTTCCCTTCATGTTTCGGTAGCACCATCATTATCAACAGATAATAACTGATTCACTGTTCTATCTGTTACCACACACATACACACACACCATGTTGATTACGTATCTCTTCGCACCAGTAACAGACTATTATTATCCAGCATCTTGATGAGAGAGAAGCATCATAAACACCATATTAATTGTTTGTTCCTGATTAGGCTTCATGTTGTGGTTGTGATTCAACGTGTCTGTTGGCGCCCGGACACACGCACACACACACACACACACACACACACACACACACACACACACACACACACACACACACACGCAATGTTTTAGGGTCGCTGCCTAGTGCAGCCTAGTTCTACTGCTTTCATATTGAACGTTGACCTTCCGTGTGTCAGATGTGAGAATACAATGCCCTTCTTTTGACGTCTTTGATGGCTGGTGGGAATCTGGCCTACAAAGCACATGTTGTCTTGGACAGTTTATGTGCTACTGTACCTTCATTGAGTCTGAACTTTGGGACTTTGATATTGTGATTGAAGTGTTCTTCCTGTGATGTCAAAAAATGTAGCTTAGTCATTTGTTTGTTGTTAACTTCTAAGAGCCAGTCTTCTGAGACAACGACAAAGATGTTGTATTCCAAACCAAACCCCTTTATTACATTTACATTTAAGTCATTTAGCAGACGCTCTTATCCAGAGCGACTTACAAATTGGAAAGTTCATACGTATTCATCCTGGTCCCCCCGTGGGGAATGAACCCACAACCCTAGCGTTGCAAGCGCCATGCTCTACCAACTGAGCCACACGGGACCGTTTATCTAGTGTTCCCTTGACAATCCAAGCTGTATCCAGTCTTCTTGTCTCTCTCTTTCTCTCTCTACCTCTTTAATTCTCTGTATCTTTCTTTTTCTCCCTCTCTCCCTGTCCACCGCTATCTCTCTCACACTCTCTCTCCCTCTTTCTTTCTTTCTCTCCCTCTCCCTGTCCACCACTATCTCTCTCTACTTTTCTCACTCTCTCTCCCTCTTTCTTTCTTTCTCTCCCGCTCCCTATCCACCACTATCTCTCTCTACTTTTCTCGTACTCTCTCTCTCCCTCTCTCTTTCTCTCCCTCTCCCAGTCCCCCACTATCCCTATCTCTCTCTCTCTCTCCACTATGAGCAACATAGAGGCCAAGTCGAGGGTGGATCATTCCTATTACAGTAACATTCTGTGTCTCTGTAGACACTGGTCCATAACACAATCAGTTAGAGTAAATACATGTATACACAATATCTCCATGGAAACATGGGTATGATTTGGGATCCTCTGTGTGTGTGTGTGTGTGTGTGTGTGTGTGTGTGTGTGTGTGTGTGTGTGTGTGTGTGTGTGTGTGTGTGTGCGCGCGTTCCTTCACAAAACCATCCCTACAGGGCGGGTTGAGATCCGACCGAAACGTGTTGTGCACACAGGGAATACTATGATGGCTATCCATTGGTAGCGTGGTGGTGCAGCCAGGTAGCAGTGTTTGGTTTGAAGTCAACCCGTGGCTGATAGCCCCATCACTCAATACACACAGCAGACAGAAACCCAGTATAATAATACACTATGAATGAACAGCTGCTGACTGACCCCAGGTAACAACAGGACAGTAATGAATTGTGACCTGACCTTATATATGCTGTAAGTCCTAGTGCCCAAGAGTCATAAAGATGCATTGAAATAATGTTAGTGAGTTTAGATGCAAGCCCCCACCTCACAGCTGCCACGCTCATGCACTGAGGCAAGGAAATGGAATTGCTACTTTTTTGTGTTCAGTCATGATGGGTACGGCCCAGAGGTACAGTTGAAGTCGGAAGTTTACATACACCTTAGCCAAATACATTTAAACTCAGTTTTTCACAATTCCTGACATTTAATCCTACTAAAAATACTTTCAAAGTTGTGGCAAAATGGCTTAAGGACAACAAAGTCAAGGTATTGGAGTGGCCATCACAAAGCCCTGACCTCAATCCTATAGAAAATTTGTGGGCAGAACTGAATAAATGTGTGTGAGCAAGGAGGCCAACAAACCTGACTCAGTTACACCAGCTCTGTCAGGAGGAATGGGCCAAAATTCACACAACTTATTGTGGGAAGCTTGTGGAAGGCTACCCAAAACATTTGACCCGTTAAACAATTTAAAGACAATGCTACCAAATACTATTTGAGTGTATGTACATTTCTGACCCACTGGGAATGTGATGAAAGAAATAAAAGCTGAAATAAATCATTCTCTCTACTATTATTCTGATATTTCACATTCTTAAAATAAAGTAGTGATCCTAACTGACCTAAGGCAGGGAATTTTACTTGGATTAAATGTCAGTAATTGTGAAAAACTGAGTTTAAATGTATTTGGCTAAGGTGTATGTAAACTTCCGACTTCAACTGTACATACACACAACCATCTCCATCCACATCAACACAGGAAGAAGATGGAGTAACCAATCTCTGAGTAAACACAGCAGGACCACTCTCTCCCTCATGCTCCATTATCTCTCCACTGTCTCCCCCTCCTCTCCACTGTCTCCCCCTTCTCTCCACTATGTCTCCCTCCTCTCCACTGTCTCCCCCTTCTCTCCACTATGTCTCCCTCCTCTCCACTGTCTCCCCCTTCTCTCCATGATCTCTCCATGATCTCTCCTCCGTCTCCCTCCTTCTCTACATTATCTCTCCACTGTGTGTGTGTGTGTGTGTGTGTGTGTGTGTGTGTGTGTGTGTGTGTGTGTGTGTGTGTGTGTGTGTGTGTGTGTGTGTGTGTGTGTGTGTGACTACTGTCATAATACACACAGCTGCACAGACACTGAATGCATTGTTCAGTGTCCCAGGAAATGAACCAAACGTAGTTACCCTGCGTTAAACATTACCCTGACATATACAATATATTCATGCTACACACACATCACAGCTGCTGCTACCAGACTCTTACCAGACCTGCCAGTAAGCATTGAGTTGGACAGTGTATACCATGTGTATCCTGTTCAACTGGAAACACACCCACTCTGACAGCATTACCCTCTACCCTGAAACACGTACCTCTGGAACATGGATTAGTGGGTTACTTAGGATCGCTGTCCTAGAAATATAAACCTAGACAGGCTGTAGTGTGTTAAGACAGGCGTGGCAGCTCTGGGGGTGTGTTCTCTATGTCATGATGACATACTGCTCTGTTGTGTTCAGGCCTGTAGAGGTACAGATTGCTAGCCTGAAACCCAAACTAAATATTGCTATCTTGCTATCTTTCACTATGGTTTAACAAGCAATAGTAGAACAGAGCAATATTCAGTTCAGAGTCCAGGTTAATAGATTACAGGGGGGGAGAAGGTTTTTAGCCTGGGTGCCAGATATGTTTGCTCTGTTAGCTTTAGGTGATTAATTTGACTACTCCCTGTAATGCTCTTAACCTGTCAACCCTAACCTGCTATCTCTGTTAGTCCTCCTACTGACCACCATGACGCTACACTATCTCTGTTAGTCCTCCTACTGACCACCATGACGCTACACTATCTCTGTTAGTCCTCCTACTGACCACCATGACGCTACACTATCTCTGTTAGTCCTCCTACTGACCACTATGACACTACACTATCTCTGTTAGTTAGTCCTCCTACTGACCCCTATAACGCTGTACAGATGATCACACACCATAACACAACACAGAGACACAGGAAGCCAGCCAGGCCTGCAGTACCTACTGGTGTCCGTTTCCTGTAAACCGTTTTATCAGCATTCTGTCAGCGTTCCCATCTCAACACTTCTGGGAAACAGGAGACGGGGGTACGTCGTTGTTCACTCACTGATGCAGGGGGAGAGGAATGCAAACACTTGACCTCATGTTGGGACCGTGTTGGAAAAATAAAATGGCCGCCGATCTAAACCACACATCAAAAGAGTTGGGTGGTTTGGTCATGTTTGGGAAAGACAACTCATTCAGTTTGAATGGCTTTAGTTTAGAGAGGAGAACAATCCAGGGTCAGATAGGAATAGTTAAAAGAACAACTCTGACTTCAAACGATGGAACACCCAGCAAAAGAGGTCAGAGGGGAGTATCAGAGTATGATTGCAAAACTTACAAAATGTATCAACTTTTGACCAGGCACCACAGGCGAAATGACATTTTTGCATCTACCTATCCATTTAGAGATTTGTTGGTGTCCATAATGTCTATACACACCATCATATACATATATATTTATATTCCGGACTGATATTTCTTAATTCATTTCTTTTATTTTTTGGGATTTGGGTGTATTGTTAGATATTACTGCACTGCTGGAGCTAGCAACATAAGCATTTCGCAACACCTGTGATAACATCTGCACAATATGTGCACGCAACCAATAAAATTGGATTTGATTTTGGTCCATTAACATGAATATTTTCCAAAAATAAACATAAAAAGGTTAAAAAAACCTGTAAAATGTCCATTTTCTTTAGTTTGTCATTACCACCGTCACCAACATAAACAGAAACTATTTGTGTCTACAACTGGTAAAAGTAGATTGTGATAGGATGAAGAGAACCCCCTATTAAGGTGTGATGCCTGGCCTTAAGACAATATGGGGAGTAGTTACATTAATCACTAGAATTTACAATAGACTTTTGTTTTACCTCAATTTCAGTCAGCTGGTTTCTCCTTTCTCCCTGGTATTTTTTACATTTTATTTAACCTTTATTTAACTAGGCAAGTCAGTTACAATTTACAATGACGGCCTATTTCATGAATACAATGAGGAAAGTCATGGCTGCTTGGCGTCTTCGTTGTCTTAAACTCTTAGTAAGCAGCCCGTATCCGTGGTAATGTGAAATCTGAGCAGAGCCTATGCCCAACACTAGCTGTCCTTTCTAAATGCTGTGTTTTATTGAGCCCATTGATAGTCATTGGGTAGTCAGTGTGTGTTGTTGCGTGGTAGGGGATGAGAGATCCGGACTCAGGGCTGGCGGTGCCAGCTGGGGATGGCATTACTGTTGAGTTATACGGTAAACGCTCAGTCAGTTGGCATGAAGGTTGACAGAGCCCATCCAATGCTCTGAATTGATTGTGTGTGTGTGTGTGTGTGTGTGTGTGTGTGTGTGTGTGTGTGTGTGTGTGTGTGTGTGTGTGTGTGTGTGTGTGTGTGTGTGTGTGTGTGTGTGTGTGTGTGTGCGCGCAGAGTATTACATCACGAGGAAGAAGATGTGTCCATCAATATTTAATCACAAACACTCTAATCTTAACCACATTCACTGACATTCAATCAGTCACACAAACACACAAACACACACACATTTATTTAAAAAAATTGGGGGAGTATTTTATTAGGATCCCCATTAGGTGTTGCAAAAGCAGCAGCTACTCTTCCTGGGATCAACACAGAACATGAAACATGACATAATACAGAACATTAATAGATAAGAACAGCTCAAGGACAGAACTACATTTAAAAACAGCACACAACCTACATATCAATGCGTACACACAATATCTAGGTCAAATAGGGGAAAGGCGTTGTAATACCCTTTTACTGACACACACACACACACACCACTAACACTCTCCTCACACCCCTCTAATCGTTCACACAGCCCTGTCAAATCTAACACACTATCCACCCACCACAACACAGTCACCACTGTCTCCATGATCAAAGTGAGGGATGTCTCCTCTACCACAGTCAAGTATAACTCTTTTAGACTGTCTTCTGTTTCTGGGTCTATTCTCTATGTAGTCTAATGCACTGCTGTTGACCAGAGCAAAGGGTCGTCTTCTGTTTCCATAGCATTTACTTCATACTAAGACACAGTCTTACTCAAAGACTGATCTGGGATCAGCTTACTCTCGCTGGGCCGGTTTCTAAAAAGACTAAAAAACATGTTCAATGGAGATTCTTCATCGGAAGTGTTTCTGTCAAGACTCGGGTTAATGTGTGTCTGGGAAAGTCTGATTCCATGTATAACCTCTTGGTCATGTTGTAATAGAGTATTGCACAATAGGAAGACCATCCCTTTGATTTCCTCTCTCAGCTAAAGACACCAGACTCAATAACACACAAGAGAGTTAGTCCCCAAGAACCAGGCTGAAACCTCACTGATAAGGAGCCACGTTTTATTTACAGCCTTGACCTGATCATCTGGATGATAAAGGTCTATTGTTTAGGCTGCGGCCTGCAGAAATGTGGTCACGCTGTGCTTCTGTAGACACACACACACACACACACACACACACACACACACACACACACACACAATTTTCTCAAACTAGGTATACTCAATGCTCTAGCTAGCTACCTCCCCAGGTATGCACAATGCCTCCTTCTCCAGTACAGTAGGTATGTAGAACATGGCAAATAGAAACAGTTGGCGTGTGTTACCTTAGAGCGACAACGTGTTAGCGATGTGCCATGGTGATTTGTAACCTGCCAGTATACTTCCAAAACACTGCCCTGTAATACTGCTGCGAGACGGAAAGAGAGAGAGAAAGTAAAAAGAGAGGGATAGAACGAGAGA
This sequence comes from Salvelinus alpinus, assembly GCF_045679555.1. Lineage (NCBI taxonomy): Eukaryota > Metazoa > Chordata > Actinopteri > Salmoniformes > Salmonidae > Salvelinus > Salvelinus alpinus. The sequence continues at coordinate 77,031,860 of NC_092087.1, forward strand.
GAGAAAGAGAAGAGTTAGAATAAGAGCAGGAGAGAGGGAAAGAGAGAAGGGAGGGGGCCAGTGTGTGACAGCCGTGACAGCCGGCCCCTGATTGGTCAGACTGCTGTGTATGTTCCCTCAGTGGGCAGAGGATTAAGCCTATCACGTGGTTCCTTTAGCTCCTTTTCACACAAACACACCCACACCCACACACACACACTCACAGCTGTTGAATTCTCTTTCTCCTCCACTGCGGTCAGAGCAGCGAGAGAGTGGAGTGTGTGTGGCAGTCGAATCTGGGACTAGCAGCAACTCTGTTGTCTTCAGGCAGTTCATTTGTTGGTTTGGTCCGGGACCGACATATAGGATCAACTGGAGAAGGGAGACGAAGAAGCAGTGAACGGACTGTTTTTTCTCTCTCTCTCCCTCTTTTTATTTTTCGTCAGCGTCCCCGTGGATCTACTCTGGGATTTCTAAGCGAGGCGAGGAAGTAGACATGCGTTTTGACTGGCGTTTCTATTCCAGGTTCTATCAGATTCGCTGACTGAGTACAGGCGACACAATAAGGTCAGTTAGCTAAGCGTGTTTCTTTGTGTGTGTACTACCGACTTGACTATTCCTACCGAATCAAGTTTTTAAATTGGACTGAATTGAATGTGAAACCTATTTGAGCACTAAACTACGAGGTCAGTTAGCTGAAGCCCGTTTCTTTGTGTATGTTGTTGACTGTCACTATCCCTACTTCAACTACATGAGTTGACTGAACTCATTTCAACCTGTGAGCTGTGATTGTGATTTCAAGCTGTTTGTTCAACTGCCAATTTAAGGGGGAATTCCTGGCTTCCAAGATGAACACCCGTTGGTTGTGTTGCCTCTCTCTCAACATGCTTAGCACTGAGTCAATGGAGACTGTAGGTAGATTAGCTGTACTCATCAGCTAAACAGTAGGAATGCATACTGCTCAGTACACTAATATACTACCTTGTACACTAATATACTACCTAGAGGTCTGAAGAGTAGAGCTTGTTCTCTGCTTACAGTGCATCGTCGAAGTTCAAGTTGAAACGCTTAACTGTCTAGTAAGAGTGGAACGGACGTTTCTGATTGGCTTGCATGGCTCGGTTACAGCCACAATCCAACCTGGCCAGGCCTACGTAATTTAACTTCACAGCAGCCACGGCATAGATGATGTACATTACATGGTTACAACATCATGCTTTGACTCGTAGATTATTCAGTGGGGTTTTGTGTCCTCACTCTGTTTATTTTGAAAGCGCACACACACCCCGCCCACCTACAATGTGTACGGCCACGCAGCACAGTAGATAGCCATCTATAATTAGTGTGTGGGATTGTTTCCTGGGATTGTTCCCGTACGGTCGGTAACGCGACCCAAAAGCCTGTCCCTATTAATAGGGGTGATGGCTAAAAGAGAGGCCGAAGAATCCAGCAGGCATGATAACAAATAGTAGCGAGGGAAAGAGAGAGAAGCTGTATATAGACATAATATACCATTTGAAATGTCTCTATTCCTTTGGATTGTTTACTGTTCATTTTATATAGTTTATTTCACTTTTGTTTATTATCTGTTTAACTTGCTTTGGCATGTTAACGTATGTTTCCCATGCCAATAAAGCCCCTTGAATTGAACTGTATTGAGAGGGTGGGTTATGTGGTGAGATAGAGGGGGGGGAAGGAAGAGGTGGGGACACTGTAGCAGGATAGCTGTCAACAGAAGAGAGGAGGGGTAAGGTTTGTAGGACTGTATGGAAAGCAATCTAATCTGTCCTCCCTGCTGGAGTGCAAGGCTAAATGTCACCCTGACATGAGGTGAGGTAACTGGAGTAATGAATATAGCCTCTGCACACCGGCGGATACCACTATGCACATTTGTGATTTATTCGGGCTTCGCGGCTAAGCTTTAGTTTCAGACAAAGCGTTGACCTTTCCTCAGACCACACTCTCCTCCACATAGTGATGCATTATGTCTGAATCCGTGGAAGGGGTGTGAGGCCGGCGGCTGAGCAGTAGGCCAAAGGTTGAAAGGTCGATAGGTCAGAGATTGCTGTTACTTTGCTACGGGCTACCAGTCGAGACCAACCGGATAACAGTCAGTCTGGTGCTCTTTAAGCAGTCTCCTGAGTCAAAACGGTCTTTAAGCAGTCTCCTGAGTCAAAACGGTCTTTAAGCAGTCTCCTGAGTCAAAACGGTCTTTAAGCAGTCTCCTGAGTCAAAACGGTCTTTAAGCAGTCTCCTGAGTCAAAACGGTCTTTAAGCAGTCTCCTGAGTCAAAACGGTCTTTAAGCAGTCTCCTGAGTCAAAACGGTCTTTAAGCAGTCTCCTGAGTCAAAACGGTCTTTAAGCAGTCTCCTGAGTCAAAACGGTCTTTAAGCAGTCTCCTGAGTCAAAACGGTCTTTAAGCAGTCTCCTGAGTCAAAACGGTCTTTAAGCAGTCTCCTGAGTCAAAATGGTCTTTAAGCAGTCTCTTGAGTCAAAACGCTCTTTAAGCAGTCTCTTGAGTCAAAACGCTCTTTAAGCAGTCTCTTGAGTCAAAACGCTCTTTAAGCAGTCTCTTGAGTCAAAACTCCCTTTAAGCAGTCTCTTGAGTCAAAACTCCCTTTAAGCAGTCTCCTGAGTCAAAACGCTCTTTAAGCAGTCTCCTGAGTCAAAACGCTCTTTAAGCAGTCTCCTGAGTCAAAACGCTCTTTAAGCAGTCTCCTGAGTCAAAACGCTCTTTAAGCAGTCTCCTGAGTCAAAACGCTCTTTAAGCAGTCTCTTGAGTCAAAACGCTCTTTAAGCAGTCTCTTGAGTCAAAACGCTCTTTAAGCAGTCTCTTGAGTCAAAACGGTCTTTTGCGGTCACGTCAAAACGGTCTTTTGCGGTCAGCATGGTATGCTTCCCCTTAGTGGTTTTTATTTATTTAGTTGATCAATTTGATCTGACAAAAGCTTTGTTGTCTGTCAACAGAGACACAAGACTGAAATAAACTGCTTTAGGTGCTGCCTCTGTCACGTTCGTCGAAAGGAGTGGACCAAAATGCAGCGTGGTATGTTTCCATCCTTTTATTTGGAAGAGAATCTTAAAGAACAAAAACAATAAAGCGAATAAACAAAACGTGAAGCTCAGAGTAGTGCTGGACAGGCAACTATACCTAGACAAGATCTCACAAAGCACAATGGGGAAATGGCTACCTAAATATGATCCCCAATCAGAGACAACGATAAACAGCTGCTTCTGATTGGGAACCATACCAGGCCAACATAGAAATATAATTCACCTAGATAACCCACCCTTAATCACACCCCGACCTAACCAACATAGAGAATAAAAAGCTCTTTATGGTCAGGGCTTGACAGCCTCATTGACAGTCCAATCATGTCCGTGTTTTTTACATTTTTTTATTCTAATTCGTGTGAACTCACGTTTGACCTCTCACCCCTTAACTCTGGTTCTGAAACTAAATGTCATGCTGTGTGAAACTCCCGCCGGGTGACCCGAGTGACGGGAACGTTGGGAAGGGGACAAAGGGAACATTGAGGGCGAAGGGGGGAGCACTCTGGGAACTGGGCATCTTGTGACTGGGTACTGAGCAGGGATACTGCTGTCCTGTGTTTATCTGGGTCTGTGGTTGTGTTGTGGTTTTACGGGGAGCCTTGTGTTATAAGCACTGACGGAAGTGTGTGTGTGTGTGTGAGACTGTCTGCTGCTTCTATTGTGGTTGTGTAGATATTCAATACACATTGGGATACCTCGTAAAAGAGGTGTGTGTGCTTAGCTAGTTCTTCTGTGCGGTTATTCCATACACACTGGGGGACTTGTGTTCGTAGCAGAGGGGGAGTCTGGTGTTGTCAACACTGGGGGGGGGGGGTATAGGGGGGGTAAAGGGGGGTGAGGGGCTGTGTAACTTTATTTTGGCAACTCCACAGCTGTTAGGGATTGACCCCAGAGGATTGCACTCATCCAGCAGTTCCTCTGTCGTTCTCACGTTCACCATGCTCTCTCTCTTTCTCTCCCTCCCTCCCTCTTACTCTCACTCTCAGGATCTCATACCGTCTCTCTTCTCCTTTTCCATCTCTACCTCTCTTTTGTTTTGATCTGTTTCTCCCAATCCCAATCAATTCACTGCTAGTGGTTTCCTACAGTATAAGGCCTGTTTCTTTATGCTGGTCTGGTCTCTCTGTCATTCGTATCCCTACTCCCCATAGAATGACATTCACTGTATAACTGTCAGCAGTGTAGCTGTAGTCAGCAGGGTAGCTGTAGTCAGCGGGGTAGCTGTAGTCAGCGGGGTAGCTGTAGTCAGCGGGGTAGCTGTAGTCAGCGGGGTAGCTGTAGTCAGCGGGGTAGACGTAGTCAGCGGGGTAGACGTAGTCAGCGGGGTAGCCAGCGGGGTAGATGTAGTCAGCGGGGTTGCTGTGGTCAGCGGGGTAGCTGTGGTCAGCGGGGTCAGCGGGGTAGCTGTAGTCAGCGGGGTAGACGTAGTCAGCGGGGTAGCTGTAGTCAGCGGGGTAGCTGTAGTCAGCGGGGTAGCTGTAGTCAGCGGGGTAGCTGTAGTCCTAAGGCCTGTGTCTTTATAGTTGGCTGTATAGTAGCCTGTCTGCCCTCTGCAGTTTCATTCAATAAACCAGGGCATGGCTTTGGGAAAGGATGAATTGAATACACACACACTCAATCACACACAGACACAATGATACACACACACACACTCAATCACACACAGACATAATGATACACACACACACAGACACACAGACACAATGACACACACACACACACACACAGAGAGGAGGGGGGTGTATTGAATGTGATGTTATGTAACCTTCAGGGAAAGTTGTCCAGCTGCTTTGACTTGAACAGATTCTTCTAGCTGGGATTTTATTCATGTCCATGTAAATTACAGAGTTGAGGATGAGAGAGGGAGGGAGGGAGGGAGGGAGGGAGAAAGTTGGTTTGGAGTTCTGCCATAGAAGAAACATAAGTGTTCCAGTGTGTGATGATTCAGCTGATAAAGAGAGTCAGCTCCAACCAAGCCTAAGTGGAGCAGTGGCTTGATATCAAGAAGCTGACACAATGGTGACCTTCCTAAATGTCATACAGGATAACATACAGGTTATGATCATAGACCTCACTTATAGTAAGTCTCATATACTGTAGTCCTACATTACAGCTCATATTAGACAGGATAGTACGTCTCATATACTGTAGTCCTACATTACAGCTCATATTAGACAGGATAGTACGTCTCATATACTGTAGTCCTACATTACAGCTCATATTAGACAGGATAGTAAGTATCATATACTGTAGTCCTACATTACAGCTCATATTAGACAGGATAGTAAGTCTCATATACTGTCGTCCTACATTACAGCTCATATTAGACAGGATAGTACGTCTCATATACTGTAGTCCTACATTACAGCCCATATTAGACAGGATAGTAAGTATCATATACTGTAGTCCTACATTACAGCTCATATTAGACAGGATAGTAAGTCTCATATACTGTAGTCCTACATTACAGCTCATATTAGACAGGATAGTAAGTCTCATATACTGTAGTCCTACATTACAGCTCATATTAGACAGGATAGTACGTCTCATATACTGTAGTCCTACATTACAGCCCATATTAGACAGGATAGTAAGTATCATATACTGTAGTCCTACATTACAGCCCATATTATATTAGACAGGATAGTAAGTCTCATATACTGTAGTCCTACATTACAGCTCATATTAGACAGGATAGTAAGTCTCATATACTGTAGTCCTACATTACAGCTAATATTAGACAGGATAGTAGGTCTCATATACTGTAGTCCTACATTACAGCCCATATTAGACAGGATAGTAAGTCTCATATACTGTAGTCCTACATTACAGCCCATATTATATTATACAGGATAGTAAGTCTCATATACTGTAGTCCTACATTACAGCCCATATTATATTAGACAGGATAGTAAGTCGCATATACTGTAGTCCTACATTACAGCCCATATTAGACAGGATATTAAGTCTCATATACTGTAGTCCTACATTACAGCCCATATTATATTAGACAGGATAGTAAGTCTCATATACTGTAGTCCTACATTACAGCCCATATTATATTAGACAGGATAGTAAGTCTCATATACTGTACTCCTACATTACAGCCCATATTAGACAGGATAGTAAGTCTCATATACGGTAGTCCTACATTACAGCACATATTATACAGGATAGTAAGTCTCATATACTGTAGTCCTACATTACAGCCCATATTATATTAGACAGGATAGTAAGTCTCATATACTGTAGTCCTACATTACAGCTCATATTAGACAGGATAGTAAGTCTCATATACTGTAGTCCTACATTACAGTCCATATTATATTAGACAGGATAGTAAGTCTCATATACGGTAGTCCTACATTACAGCCCATATTAGACAGGATATTAAGTTTCATATACTGTAGGTCTACATTACAGCCCATATTAGACAGGATAGTAAGTCTCATATACGGTAGTCCTACATTACAGCACATATTAGACAGGATAGTAAGTCTCATATACTGTAGTCCTACATTACAGCTCATATTAGACAGGATAGTAAGTCTCATATACTGTAGTCCTACATTACAGTCCATATTATATTAGACAGGATAGTAAGTCTCATATACGGTAGTCCTACATTACAGCCCATATTATATTAGACAGGATAGTAAGTCTCATATACTGTAGGTCTACATTACAGCCCATATTAGACAGGATAGTAAGTCTCATATACGGTAGTCCTACATTACAGCACATATTAGACAGGATAGTAAGTCTCATATACTGTAGTCCTACATTACAGCCCATATTAGACAGGATAGTAAGTCTCATATACTGTAGTCCTACATTACAGCTCATATTAGACAGGATAGTAAGTCTCATATACTGTAGTCCTACATTACAGCCCGTATTAGACAGGATAGTAAGTCTCATATACTGTAGTCCTACATTACAGCCCATATTAGACAGGATAGTAAGTCTCATATACTGTAGTCCTACATTACAGCCCGTATTAGACAGGATAGTAAGTCTCATATACTGTAGTCCTACATTACAGCCCATATTAGAGAGGATAGTAAGTATCATATTCTGTCTATTTAAATTGCAGCGTGGGAAACCCTGCTGTAGGATGCACTATTGGCCCTATTTGTCATGACAACGTTGTAAACTCGTTAACTCATGTCATCCCCCTAAGCCATTCCCCTCTCAGGGTCACAAGTGTCAGCTCATTGGTCAGCTGGGCATGGCATCGGAATGTCCAGCATGCACTTGTCTCCACTGTCATGGCGATGGCCTATTTGGTCAGACTATCAGACAACCTGTCACTACATTGGCTTTGAATCTATGTTGTCTTTCACTTGTAATAGTATTTTGTATATACTAACTGATGGGTACTATGTACACATATAATATACCTACTGGAGTTTGGTTCAAACATGTCATGTACATACAGACAGACTGGTACTATGTACACATATAATATACCTACTGGAGTTTGGTTCAAACATGTCATGTACATACAGACAGACTGGTACTATGTACACATATAATATACCTACTGGAGTTTGGTTCAAACATGTCATGTACATACAGACAGACTGGTACTATGTACACATATAATATACCTACTGGAGTTTGGTTCAAACATGTCATGTACATACAGACAGACTGGTACTATGTACACATATAATATACCTACTGGAGTTTGGTTCAAACATGTCATGTACATACAGACAGACTGGTACTATGTACACATATAATATACCTACTGGAGTTTGGTTCAAACATGTCATGTACATACAGACAGACTGGTACTATGTACACATATAATATACCTACTGGAGTTTGGTTCAAACATGTCATGTACATACAGACAGACTGGTACTATGTACACATATAATATACCTACTGGAGTTTGGTTCAAACATGTAGTGTACATACAGACAGATTGGTACTTTGTACATTAGCTCTGAGGGAAATGTATTAATTGTGTCTTACAATAAAGTCATAAAGAGATCATTCGTCTTGCTTTGTGTCCGTACAAGGTCCCCTACTGTATGTTAAAACTATTATAGCTGTGTCCCTTGCAACACCGAGAGGAACTTGCAGGAGGCTGAAGTCACCACCATGCGCACCAGCTCATAGCCGCCTCTGAGTCTATGCAGTCCCATTGAAACACACACACTGGGTCGGGTCCAGACTGCAGGGTAGCGCTGTGCGTTGTTCAACACACTGGGTCGGGTCCAGACTGCAGGGTAGCCCAGAGCTGTGCGTTGTCCAACACACTGGGTCGGGTCCAGACTGCAGGGTAGCCCAGAGCTGAGCGTTGTTCAACACACCGGGTCGGGTCCAGACTGCAGGGTAGCCCAGAGCGTTGTTCAACACACCGGGTCGGGTCCAGACTGCAGGGTAGCCCAGAGCTGTGCGTTGTGGCTCTTAATATGAAACATCTTGTTGAGTTCCATTAGACCTGAAGGAGCAGCTTAGCAACGCAGAGCAGCAAAGAAAATAACCTACCTTCTCTCCCTCCATCCCTCTATTCCTCCATCCCTCTATTCCTCCATCCCTCTATTCCTCCATCCCTCTATTCCTCCATCCCTCTATTCCTCCATCCCTAACTCCCTCCCTCGTTCAAATCCAAGGGATAGAGGACTTGGGCAAAAAGAGAGGGAGAGAGGAAGGAAGGGAAAGAGACAGGGAGAAAATAAAGGGAGAGAGAGATTGAGACGGCAGGTACTGTAGATATTTCTCTGCTACTAGGGTAACCCTCTTAAGTGTCCTGCGGTCATGTGACTGGAGTGATTGGTAAACAATCTCAGCTGTAGAGGTCTCTCTCGCTTTCTCTCAATTCAATTCAATGGTTTTTATTGTCATGGGAAACATATGTTTACATTCTCTCTGTCTGTCTGTCTCTGTCTGTCTCTCTCTGTCTGTCTGTGTGTGAAAACAGTTCCAGCTGTAGTGGTCGCTCTCTCTCTGTTGGGTGGAAACCTCAAGCCACCTGGTTGAGGTCAGCCTACTCTCTACCCCTCCCATCTCTAATACTGCCCCTCCCATCTCTAATACTGCCCCTCCCATCTCTAATACTGCCCCTCCCATCTCTAATACTGCCCCTCCCATCTCTAATACTGCCCCTTCCATCTCTAATACTGCCCCTCCCATCTCTAATACTGCCCCTTCCATCTCTAATACTGCCCCTTCCATCTCTAATACTACCTCTTCCATCTCTAATACTGCCCCTTCCATCTCTAATACTGCCCCTTCCATCTCTAATACTGCCTCTTCCATCTCTAATACTGCCCCTTCCATCTCTAATACTGCCCCTCCCATCTCTAATACTGCCCCTTCCATCTCTAATACTACCTCTTCCATCTCTAATACTGCCCCTTCCATCTCTAATACTACCTCTTTCATCTCTAATACTGCCCCTTCCATCTCTAATACTGCCCCGTCCATCTCTAATACTGCCCCTTCCATCTCTAATACTGCCCCTTCCATCTCTAATACTGCCCCTTCCATCTCTAATACTGCCCCTTCCATCTCTAATACTGCCCCTTCCATCTCTAATACTGCCCCTTCCATCTCTAATACTGCCCCTTCCATCTCTAATACTGCCCCTCCCATCTCTAATACTGCCCCTCCCATCTCTAATACTGCCCCTTCCATCTCTAATACTGCCCCTCCCATCTCTAATACTGCCCCTTCCATCTCTAATACTGCCCCTTCCATCTCTAATACTGCCCCTTCCATCTCTAATACTGCCCCTTCCATCTCTAATACTGCCCCTCCCATCTCTAATACGTCCCCTCCCATCTCTAATACGTCCCCTCCCATCTCTAATACGTCCCCTCCCATCTCTAATACGTCCCCTCCCATCTCTAATACGTCCCCTCCCATCTCTAATACTGCCCCTCCCATCTCTAATACTACCCCTCCCATCTCTAATACTGCCCCTCCCATCTCTAATACGTCCCCTCCCATCTCTAATACGTCCCCTCCCATCTCTAATACGTCCCCTCCCGTCTCTAATACGTCCCCTCCCGTCTCTAATACGTCCCCTCCCGTCTCTAATACGTCCCCTCCCGTCTCTAATACTGCCCCTCCCGTCTCTAATACTGCCCCTCCCGTCTCTAATACTGCCCCTCCCGTCTCTAATACTGCCCCTCCCATTGCTAATACTGCCCCTCCCATTGCTAATACTGCCCCTCCCATTGCTAATACTGCCCCTCCCATCGCTAATATTTCTCATCTCTAATACTGCCCATCTCTAATACTGCCCGTCCCATTGCTAATATTGCCCCTCTCATTGCTAATATTGCCCTCCCATCTCTAATACTGCCCATCCCATCGCTAATTCTGCCCATCCCATCGCTAATTCTGCCCATCCCATCGCTAATACTGCCCCTCCCATCGCTAATACTGCCCCTCCCATCGCTAATACTGCCCCTCCCATCGCTAATACTGCCCCTCCCATCGCTAATACTGCCCCTCCCATCTCTAATTCTGCCCCTCCCATCTCTAATACTGCCCCTCCCATCTCTAATACTGCCCCTCCCATCTCTAATACTCCCCCTCCCATCTCTAATACTGCCCATCCCATCGCTAATTCTGCCCATCCCATCGCTAATACTGCCCCTCCCATCGCTAATACTGCCCCTCCCATCGCTAATACTGCCCCTCCCATCGCTAATACTGCCCCTCCCATCGCTAATACTGCCCCTCCCATCGCTAATACTGCCCCTCCCATCTCTAATACTGCCCCTCCCATCTCTAATACTGCCCCTCCCATCTCTAATACTGCCCCTCCCATCTCTAATACTGCCCCTCCCATCGCTAATACTGCCCCTCCCATCGCTAATACTGCCCCTCCCATCGCTAATACTGCCCCTCCCATCGCTAATACTGCCCCTCCCATCGCTAATACTGCCCCTCCCATCGCTAATACTGCCCCTCCCATCTCTAATACTGCCCCTCCCATCTCTAATACTGCCCCTCCCATCGCTAATACTGCCCCTCCCATCGCTAATACTGCCCCTCCCATCTCTAATACTGCCCCTCCCATCTCTAATACTGCCCCTCCCATCTCTAATACTGCCCATCTCTAATATTGCCCATCTCTAATACTGCCCGTCCCATTGCTAATATTGCCCTCCCATCGCTAATACTGCCCCTCCCATCGCTAATACTGCCCCTCCCATTTCTAATACTGCCCCTCCCATCTCTAATACTTCCCATCGCTAATACTGCCCCTTCCATCTCTAATACTGCCCCTTCCATCTCTAATACTGCCCCTTCCATCTCTAATACTGCCCCTCCCATCTCTAATACTGCCCCTCCCATCTCTAATACTGCCCCTCCCATCTCTAATACTGCCCCTCCCATCTCTAATACTGCCCCTCCCATCTCTAATACTGCCCCTCCCATCGCTAATACTGCCCCTCCCATCGCTAATACTGCCCCTCCCATCGCTAATACTGCCCCTCCCATCGCTAATACTGCCCCTCCCATCTCTAATACTGCCCCTCCCATCTCTAATACTGCCCACCCCATTGCTAATATTGCCCCTCTCATTGCTAATATTGCCCTCGCATCGCTAATACTGCCCCTCCCATCGCTAATACTGCCCCTCCCATTTCTAATACTGCCCCTCCCATCTCTAATACTGCCCCTTCCATCTCTAATACTGCCCCTCCCATCTCTAATACTGCCCCTCCCATCTCTAATACTGCCCCTCCCATCTCTAATACTGCCCCTCCCATCTCTAATACAATGCTTAACCTGAAGGCGATCTGCATGCTTCCCATCTGGAAAAGTTCATGCATATATTATGACGACATTTTGTGACGTTTTGGTCTTCGGCAACAGTTTTTTTCCGTCTGTTCGTCCACACAACTATTTTTCTCGAGGCCGAAGAGAAATACTGCACCAAACATTTTAGTCGTGTGAAATTGCGTGACTAAGATCTCCTCGGCAGAACCGTCAAAATGAATGACAGTTCTTGAGTTATCTTAGATGAATTCAGACTATTTTGAGGAAGTGTATACTGGCTACGGCATTTCAAGATGGACAAACGGTACTACTGCCGCTTTTTGCTTTTTCAAGCGAAGGTCTTTGAAGAGAGTATGTGAGCTCACTCGGCTAGGCGCCAGCCAAACCGAAACCTTCGACCTGCACAGCCACGCCGCAAAGCAACCTGGGAGATGGTTTCTTACACTCTCTGTCTCGTTAGTTGATCTTTCATACCGTCATTAAATCCATGGCCCTTTTGCAGACGTTGTTGTGCTCTCTCCTTCATTTGGCATGGCAACAAGTGGTTCAGGAGAGTCAATAACACATGACGTACTATAGCTGTTTCCAACTGTTGTGTGTTGTCATGCCAACTGGAACAGGGTGAGGCAACAGTCAGGGGAAATGTATTCACTAACCCAGTCATGACCCTGACGGACAAAACATGAGTCTCTCTCTCTCCCGTTCGCTTTGTTTGTCTTTCTGTCCCGCTCTGGAGCACGTTCCATGTAGATAACTGTGTGTGTGTGTGTGTGTGTGTGTGTGTGTGTGTGTGTGTGTGTGTGTGTTTGTGTACGATGGAAACAAAAATCTGTCCTGTTGCTGGCGTCAGATCGTTGACCAATCAGAGAGCAACATTTCCCACAGCAGACGACCTGATAGGATGGGCATCCTCTTCCTGCTTGGCAGACACGTTGCTGTTGTTTCCTCTCTGTCCGTCTGTCCCCTGTGGGACATGTCACTGTCACCTGTTATCCTGTACTTCTGTCTGTGTATCTCTGAAGAGTAATGTCACAGGAATGGCTTGTACTTCTGTCTGCTTATCTCTCTGTTTGAAGAGTAATGTCATAGGAATGGCTTGTACTTCTGTCTGCTTATCTCTCTGTTTGAAGAGTAATGTCATAGGAATGGCCTGTACTTCTGTCTGTGTATCTCTCTGTTTGAAGAGTAATGTCATAGGAATGGCTTGTACTTCTGTCTGTGTATCTCTCTGTTTGAAGAGTAATGTCATAGGAATGGCTTGTACTTCTGTCTGTGTATCTCTCTGTTTGAAGAGTAATGTCATAGGAATGGCTTGTACTTCTGTCTGCTTATCTCTCTGTTTGAAGAGTAATGTCATAGGAATGGCTTGTACTTCTGTCTGCTTATCTCTCTGTTTGAAGAGTAATGTCATAGGAATGGCCTGTACTTCTGTCTGTTTATCTCTCTGTTTGAAGAGTAATGTCATAGGAATGGCTTGTACTTCTGTCTGTGTATCTCTCTGTTTGAAGAGTAATGTCATAGGAATGGCTTGTACTTCTGTCTGCTTATCTCTCTGTTTGAAGAGTAATGTCATAGGAATGGCTGGTACTTCTGTCTGTGTATCTCTCTGTTTGAAGAGTAATGTCATAGGAATGGCTTGTACTTCTGTCTGTTTATCTCTCTGTTTGAAGAGTAATGTCATAGGAATGGCTTGTACTTCTGTCTGTATCTCTCTGTTTGAAGAGTAATGTCATAGGAATGGCTTGTACTTCTGTCTGTGTATCTCTCTGTTTGAAGAGTAATGTCATAGGAATGGCTTGTACTTCTGTCTGTGTATCTCTCTGTTTGAAGAGTAATGTCATAGGAATGGCTTGTACTTCTGTCTGTGTATCTCTCTGTTTGAAGAGTAATGTCATAGGAATGGCTGGTACTTCTGTCTGTGTATCTCTCTGTTTGAAGAGTAATGTCATAGGAATGGCTTGTACTTCTGTCTGTATCTCTCTGTTTAAAGAGTAATGTCATAGGAATGGCTTGTACTTCTGTCTGTATCTCTCTGTTTGAAGAGTAATGTCATAGGAATGGCTGGTACTTCTGTCTGTGTATCTCTCTGTTTGAAGAGTAATGTCATAGGAATGGCTTGTACTTCTGTCTGTTTATCTCTCTGTTTGAAGAGTAATGTCATAGGAATGGCTTGTACTTCTGTCTATCTCTCTGTTTGAAGAGTAATGTCATAGGAATGGCTTGTACTTCTGTCTATCTCTCTGTTTGAAGAGTAATGTCATAGGAATGGCCTGTACTTCTGTCTGTGTATCTCTCTGTTTGAAGAGTAATGTCATAGGAATGGCTTGTACTTCTGTCTGTGTATCTCTCTGTTTGAAGAGTAATGTCATAGGAATGGATTCTTTAGAAAAGGTAATGGTCAAATGAATTGACTTTGTATTTACACTTGACCTGGGGCTCTGCATACTCATGTCTCACTGTCTGTTTAGCATGCAGTTTGGTTAAAGTGGATGGTTGCTGTTCATTGGATTTCACTTATTTTGCAGTGATAGTCCTCTTTGACTTGTCTGTTTGCCACTAGTTTGGATTTTTTTTTAAGTCAATGGTTCATGCTAGTTTGGATTCTTTTCATTTGGAACAGTTGTTTCCCACAGGAATAGACTTAGTTTGTGTGTATTCATAACTCGGGGCTCTGCATCTGTGCTCAATAGTAGTTTGCAACACGACTTAAAACAATTGTTTTCCCACAGTCTGGCAAATTAGAATAAATGTTCCCTTTGGGATGATAAACCTTTCCACCACTACATGGGAAGTTGGGAACTACATGTTCTGGACTTGTTTTTCAACATATCTGTCCTATTTCCATAGTTTTTCAACATATCTGTCCTATTTCCATAGTTTTTCAACATATCTGTCCTATTTCCATTGTTTTTCAACATATCTGTCCTATTTCCATTGTTTTTCAACATATCTGTCCTATTTCCATTGTTTTTCAACATATCTGTCCTATTTCCATTGTTTTTCAACATATCTGTCCTATTTCCATTGCGTCTTTTAGTTTAGTTCAGTGTAAAACCGCTGTCACACAGCAATTTGGACACAATTACTGTTGCAGTTACAGGTTGCAAGTGACATTATCTCAAGCAACTTGAATGATGCAACTCAAACTGTCAGATCTCTATTCTAACCCTCTCTCTCTCTCTCTCTCTCCCTCGTTCCAGTGAGAAGCTGAGCTCGATCAGAGCAGCGTAGGAAGCAGGCATGAGCACAGGCGGCCATCACGCCGTGGTGACCACCCCTCCCACGCCCAGCGGCGGCGGAGGACCCGGTGGTCCTAAGGAACGATACTTTGACCGCATCGACCCCAACGATCCCGAGTACCTGAGAGAGAGGAACATGTCACCTGACCTCAGACAGGACTTCAATATGATGGAACAGAAGAAGAGAGTCACACAGATACTACAGAGTCCTGTAAGTAGGAGAGAGGGGGGGAGGGGAGGAGAGAGAGGGGGGAGGGGATAGAGAGGAGAGTCACACAGATACTACAGTCCTGTAAGTAGGAGAGAGGGGGAGGAGAGAGGTGGGGGGGAGGGGATAGAGAGGAGAGTCACACAGATACTACAGTCCTGTAAGTAGGAGAGAGGGGGAGGAGGAGAGAGGTGGGGGGAGGAGAGAGGTGGGGGGGATAGAGAGGAGAGTCACAGAGATACTACAGTCCTGTAAGTAGGAGAGAGAGGGGGAGGGGAGGAGAGAGAGGGGGGGGATAGAGAGGAGAGTCACACAGATACTACAGTCCTGTAAGTAGAAGAGAGAGGGGGAGGGGAGGAGAGAGAGGGGGGGATAGAGAGGAGAGTCACACAGATACTACAGTCCTGTAAGTAGGATAGAGAGGGGGAGGGGAGGAGAGAGAGGGGGAGGGGATAGAGAGGAGAGTCACACACATACTACAGTCCTGTAAGTAGGAGAGAGAGGGGGAGGGGAGGAGAGAGAGGGGGGATAGAGAGGAGAGTCACACAGATACTACAGTCCTGTAAGTAGGAGAGAGAGGGGGAGGAGAGGAGAGTCACACAGATACTACAGTCCTGTAAGTAGGAGAGAGAGGGGGAGGGGAGGAGAGAGAGGGGGGGAGGGGATAGAGAGGAGAGTCACACAGATACTACAGTCCTGTAAGTAGAAGAGAGGTGGGGGGAGGAAAGAGAGGGGGGAGGGGATAGAGAGGAGAGTCACACAGATACTACAGTCCTGTAAGTAGGAGAGAGAGGGGGAGGGGAGGAGAGCGAGGGGGGATAGAGAGGAGAGTCACACAGATACTACAGTCCTGTAAGTAGAAGAGAGAGGGGGAGGGGAGGAGAGAGAGGAGAGTCACACAGATACTACAGTCCTGTAAGTAGGAGAGAGGGGGAGGAGAGAGGTGGGGGCAGGGGATAGAGAGGAGAGTCACACAGATACTACAGTCCTGTAAGTAGGAGAGAGAGAGGGGGAGGGGAGGAGAGAGAGGGGGGGAGGGGATAGAGAGGAGAGTCACACAGATACTACAGTCCTGTAAGTAGGAGAGAGGGGGAGGAGAGAGAGGGGGGAGAGGGGATAGAGAGGAGAGTCACACAGATACTACAGTCCTGTAAGTAGGAGAGAGGGGGGGTGGGGGAGAGGGGATAGAGAGGAGAGTCACACAGATACTACAGTCCTGTAAGTAGGAGAGAGGGGGAGGAGAGAGAGGGGGGATAGAAAGGAGAGTCATACAGATACTACAGTCCTGTAAGTAGGAGAGAGGGGGAGGAGAGAGGTGGGGGGGAGGGGATAGAGAGAGTCACACAGATACTACAGTCCTGTAAGTAGGAGAGAGAGAGGGGGAGGGGAGGAGAGAGAGGGGGGGAGGGGATAGAGAGGAGAGTCACACAGATACTACAGTCCTGTAAGTAGGAGAGAGGGGGAGGAGAGAGGGGATAGAGAGGAGAGTCATACAGATACTACAGTCCTGTAAGTAGGAGAGAGGGGGAGGAGAGAGAGGGGGGGAGGGGATAGAGAGGAGAGTCCCACAGATACTACAGTCCTGTAAGTAGGAGCAAGGGGGAGGAGAGAGAGAGGGGGAGGAGAGAGGTGGGGGAGAGGGGATAGAGAGGAGAGTCACACAGATACTACAGTCCTGTAAGTAGGAGAGAGAGGAGGAGGGGAGGAGAGAGAGGGGGGATAGAGAGGAGAGTCACACAGATACTACAGTCCTGTAAGTAGGAGAGAGGGGGAGGAGAGAGAGAGGGAGAGGGGATAGAGAGGAGAGTCACACAGATACTACAGTCCTGTAAGTAGGAGGGAGAGAGGGGGAGGGAGAGGGGATAGAGAGGAGAGTCACACAGATACTACAGTCCTGTAAGTAGGAGAGAGAGAGGGGGAGGAGAGAGAGGGGGGGAGAGGATAGAGAGGAGAGTCACACAGATACTACAGAGTCCTGTAAGTAGGAGAGAGAGAGGGGGAGGAGAGGGGATCGAGAGGAGAGTCACACAGATACTACAGTCCTGTAAGTAGGAGAGAGGGGGAGGAGAGAGGTGGGGGGGATAGAGAGGAGAGTCACACAGATACTACAGTCCTGTAAGTAGGAGAGAGAGAGGGGGAGGAGAGAGGTGGGGGGGGTAGAGAGGAGGGGGGGGTAGAGAGGAGAGTCACACAGATACTACAGTCCTGTAAGTAGGAGAGAGAGAGGGGGAGGAGAGAGAGGGGGGAGGAGAGAGAGGGGGGGAGTGGATAGAGAGGAGAGTCACACAGATATTACAGAGTCCTGTAAGTAGGAGAGAGAGAGGGGGAGGAGAGAGGTGGGGGAGAGGGGATAGAGAGGAGAGTCACACAGATACTACAGTCCTGTAAGTAGGAGAGAGGGGGAGGGGAGAGGGGATAGAGAGGAGAGTCACACAGATACTACAGTCCTGTAAGTAGGAGAGAGGGGGAGGAGAGAGAGGGGGGGAGGGGATAGAGAGGAGAGTCCCACAGATACTACAGTCCTGTAAGTAGGAGCGAGGGGGAGGAGAGAGAGAGGCGGAGGAGAGAGGTGGGGGAGAGGGGATAGAGAGGAGAGTCACACAGATACTACAGTCCTGTAAGTAGGAGAGAGGGGGAGGAGAGAGAGAGGGAGAGGGGATAGAGAGGAGAGTCACACAGATACTACAGTCCTGTAAGTAGGAGAGAGAGAGGGGGAGGAGAGAGAGGGGGGGAGGATAGAGAGGAGAGTCACACAGATACTACAGAGTCCTGTAAGTAGGAGAGAGAGAGGGGGAGGAGAGGGGATCGAGAGGAGAGTCACACAGATACTACAGTCCTGTAAGTAGAAGAGAGAGAGGGGGAGGAGAGAGGTGGGGGAGAGGGGATAGAGAGGAGAGTCACACAGATACTACAGTCCTGTAAGTAGGAGAGAGGGGGAGGGGAGAGGGGATAGAGAGGAGAGTCACACAGATACTACAGTCCTGTAAGTAGGAGAGAGGGGGAGGAGAGAGAGGGGGGAGGGGATAGAGAGGAGAGTCCCACAGATACTACAGTCCTGTAAGTAGGAGCGAGGGGGAGGAGAGAGAGAGGGGGAGGAGAGAGGTGGGGGAGAGGGGATAGAGAGGAGAGTCACACAGATACTACAGTCCTGTAAGTAGGAGAGAGGGGGAGGAGAGAGAGAGGGAGAGGGGATAGAGAGGAGAGTCACACAGATACTACAGTCCTGTAAGTAGGAGAGAGAGAGGGGGAGGAGAGAGAGGGGGGGGAGGATAGAGAGGAGAGTCACACAGATACTACAGAGTCCTGTAAGTAGGAGAGAGAGAGGGGGAGGAGAGGGGATCGAGAGGAGAGTCACACAGATACTACAGTCCTGTAAGTAGAAGAGAGAGAGGGGGAGGAGAGAGAGAGGGGGGGAGGGGATAGAGAGGAGAGTCACACAGATACTACAGTCCTGTAAGTAGGAGAGAGAGAGAGAGGGGGGGGGGGGGATAGAGAGGAGAGTCACACAGATACTACAGTCCTGTAAGTAGGAGAGAGGGGGAGGAGAGAGGTGGGGGGGATAGAGAGGAGAGTCACACAGATACTACAGTCCTGTAAGTAGGAGAGAGAGAGGGGGAGGAGAGAGGTGGGGGGGGTAGAGAGGAGAGTCACACAGATACTACAGTCCTGTAAGTAGGAGAGAGAGAGGGGGAGGAGAGAGAGGGGGGGAGTGGATAGAGAGGAGAGTCACACAGATATTACAGAGTCCTGTAAGTAGGAGAGAGAGAGGGGGAGGAGAGAGGTGGGGGAGAGGGGATAGAGAGGAGAGTCACACAGATACTACAGTCCTGTAAGTAGGAGAGAGAGGGGGAGGAGAGAGGTGGGGGGGGGTAGAGAGGAGAGTCACACAGATACTACAGTCCTGTAAGTAGGAGAGAGAGAGGGGGAGGGGAGAGGTGGGGGGATAGAAAGGAGAGTCATACAGATACTACAGTCCTGTAAGTAGGAGAGAGGGGGAGGAGAGAGAGGGGGGAGAGGGGATAGAGAGGAGAGTCACACAGATACTACAGTCCTGTAAGTAGGAGAGAGGGGGAGGAGAGAGAGGGGGGAGAGGGGATAGAAAGGAGAGTCACACAGATACTACAGTCCTGTAAGTAGGAGAGAGGGGGAGGAGGAGAGAGGTGGGGGGAGGGGATAGAGAGGAGAGTCACACAGATACTACAGTCCTGTAAGTAGGAGAGAGGGGGAGGAGAGAGGTGGGGGGGAGGGGATAGAGAGGAGAGTCACACAGATACTACAGTCCTGTAAGTAGGAGAGAGGGGGAGGAGGAGAGAGGTGGGGGGAGGGGATAGAGAGGAGAGTCACACAGATACTACAGTCCTGTAAGTAGGAGAGAGGTGGGGGGGGTAGAAAGGAGAGTCACACAGATACTACAGTCCTGTAAGTAGGAGAGAGAGGGGGGGGGTAGAAAGGAGAGTCACACAGATACTACAGAGTCCTGTAAGTGAGGGGTGGGACTGTGTGTGCGGGGGGGGGGGGGCTGTGTGTGCGGGAGAAACAGAGGTGCATCTGGCCTGATGCTCAATTTGACTTCAAGAGGACAATTGTTCACCAGTTGTTGGGAATTGGACATATTCTGTTTGAATGAGAGTTTCCCTGCTTTTTGCCGGCGGTTGCCATTTCAAACCTCTTAGTGGTTAACACACTGACAGACACCACAGAAAGACTCCAGCAGGCAGCAGACTGTTTCAGCCCAGCAGACCCAACAGTACTGCCACAGAGTCTACCTACCACACCCTTCCACATAAACAGGATAGCTTACTAGCCCTGCACCATTCAGAATGGCCTCTGCTGTTATCTGTAAACTCTGTAGTCTGTTGTCCAAGCCCCTAAATCACTCAGATACACCTGTTTGTTTACCTGCAGGTATTGACTCAAGGCAGGACATGTCTGTAGCTCAGGTTCATAGCTTTTGGCTGTGTGTGTGTGTGTGTGTGTGTGTGTGTGTGTGTGTGTGTGTGTGTGTGTGTGTGTGTGTGTGTGTGTGTGTCCGAGTGTGTGTGTCCGAGTGTGTGTGTGTGTGCGTGCACTGGTGTAGCCGTGTTCTATTTAAAGCGTTAAATGGGATCCACATTCAACACATGCCACCGCAGGTTCTTTGGCGCGCTTTTATACCAGCTGTCGAGAGATCAGGAGACGAGCACAGAGAGAGTCTCTCTGCTTTAAACTTTGTGTCTTTTGTCTGAAAATGTCTATGTTGAAGGGTTGTGTGTGTGTGTGTGTGTGTGTGCCTGCCTACGTGAGTATGTGCGTACATGTGCATGTATCTGTGTGTGTTTTTGTTTTGATTGTGTGTGAGCCACAGCCTGAACCTATGAACTAATGACAGGTGACGTCCCGGAGGGCATATTGTTGTCATCTGTCTCATGTGGGTTATCTGGTTCCAACACTAGTATAACACTACTCTCACAACAACATACATCTCCCTCCAGCACTCTGCCTTTCCATCTCTCTTTCCATCTCTCTCTCTCTTTCTCTCTTTCTTTTTCTCTCGTTTTCTCTCTCTTTTTCTCTCTTTTTCTCCCTCCCTCTCTTTCTCCCTCTCTTTCTTTTTCTCTCTTTTTCTCTCTCTTTCTCTTTCTCTCTTTCCATATCTCTTTCCATGTCTCTTTCTCTCTCTCTCTCTTTCTCTCGCTCTCTTCTCTCTCCCTGCATTCTCGCTCTCTATTTCTTGCCCTCTCTCTCGCTCCCTCGCTCTCTCTCTGAACATGGGGTTAGTTTGTTGTGTTACCGGTGTGTTTCAGGGGAGACCGGTGTGTTTCAGGGGAGAGCGATGTTTTCTCGAGACAGCCCATGAGAGAGACTATATTTAAAGACTGATCTAGACCAGAAGGAACTAACCAGCTTGCTGAGCACAGCTGACTGGCTGTAATCTAGTGCTGCAGGCATAGTGCTATATACACTATACCATATGATAGAAGCTGGTGTTTTCTGTAAGATGGAGGCTATTGTTGTTGTTGTTGTAATCAGCTTCAATAAGTAGGGCCCAGAGTTCTCCCTGACCATGTCACATCACCAGGTAAACTGGTCCAGGGCCCAGAGTTCTCCCTGACCATGTCACATCACCAGGTAAACTGGTCCAGGGCCCAGAGTTCTCCCTGACCATGTCACATCACCAGGTAAACTGGTCTATAGGACCCAGAGTTCTCCCTGACCATGTCACATCACCTGGTAAACTGGTCCATGGCCCAGAGTTCTCCCTGACCATGTCACATCACCAGGTAAACTGGTCTATAGGGCCCAGAGTTCTCCCTGACCATGTCACATCACCAGGTAAACTGGTCCAGGGCCCAGAGTTCTCCCTGACCATGTCACATCACCAGGTAAACTGGTCTATAGGACCCAGCGTTCTCCCTGACCATGTCACATCACCTGGTAAACTGGTCCATGGCCCAGAGTTCTCCCTGACCATGTCACCTCACCTGGTAAACTGGTCCATGGCCCAGAGTTCTCCCTGACCATGTCACCTCACCTGGTAAACTGGTCCAGGGCCCAGAGTTTTCCCTGACCATGTCACATTTTTTCTCTTCTGGATAGATCTCGTAGTCAGGAAAAACTCCTGGTCCTATAACAATGGGCCAATAGACAGAGTGGAGAGAATAACTGCACTGGTTTCCTATGTGGTGTCATTTCCTCCCAGGCACACTAGTTCCTATGGAGTCTTGGCCTGTGTCTGAAGTGACACCATATTCCCTATATAGTGCACTACTCTTGACTAGGGACCATAGGGATCCCATAGGGCTCTGGTCAAAAGTAGTGCATTATATAGGGAATAGGGTGCCATTTCAGACTCATTCCCTCCCAGTCACATGACTGCATGGGAACAAGACAATAGGTCTATATACGTGACCCATCTCAACCAATCAGATGTGCACGTCTCGATCGGTGGAGCACAGCAAGGCTCACTTAATCTGAGTGATTTAGTGATGCGATGCGGAAAATAGGGAAGCTGTGTGTGTGTGTGTGTGTGTGTGTGTGTGTGTGTGTGTGTGTGTGTGTGTGTGTGTGTGTGTGTGTGTGTGTGTGTGTGTGTGTGTGTGTGTGTGTGTGTGTGTGTGTGTGTGTGTGTGTGTGTGTGTGTGTGTGTGTGTGCTGTTGGGTTGTGTATATTTACTGCTACTGCGGTTTGGGAGAAGGAAGCAGACTTTTATTTCTTCTTCTCAGGCTTAAACTGACTGTATAATTTATAGAGCCTCCCTGACTCCATCCCCCTGTGAGAGGAGAGGAAGTGTTTCATCCATGCTTTCTTTCTGTTGATGTTCTCTTCATAACTTTTAACATCTTGTTCTAAAGAACATTAGCATGTGTACTCTGAGGAACCTTTGAAACTCCAAACTGGAAGCTTTTCTGAGAGACTCTCCCATTTAGTTTGGCATTTAGGTTATAAAGCCACGTTTTTTAGCTATGTTTTGGTTTGGGATTTACGTTATCTCAACGTTGCCTTGATAGCTTTTGGTTTGGCGTTTAGGTTATAGAGCGATATTGCTTAGATAGCTTTTGTGCTGACATTTACATTATCTTTCAATGAGAGACCGAGAAGTAGAGAGAGACGGAGAGATACGGAGAGACAGAGAGAAGAAGAGAAGTAGAGAGAGACAGAGAGAAGAGGAGAAAAAGAGAGAGAGATACGGAGAGAGCGAGAGAGAGATTTCAGCTGCACATTCAAGATGATGCTGTACTGAAGTATTGAGATGTTGGGCTAGGCAGTACAAACCCCCAGGGAGGAAAGCGCTGGTCAAAAGTAGTGCACTATATAGGGAATAGGGTGCTAGCTGGGATGTACAGTATCTCTATTGGTCTGCCAGACCGTTCCTCCCTGCAGGTAGTGTTGCAGCTGGAATGGGGGACCGATTCTTACTGACGCACTCGTCAATAGCATTGATTGGCTGGCACTTGCTCCCACTCTCTCTCTCTCTCTCTTTCTCTTTCAATTTAAGGGCTTTATTGGCATGGGTAACAAATGTTAACATTGCCAAAGCAAGTTAACATATCTCTTTCTCTCTCTCGGTCTCTCCCACCTTGCAACACAGTCCACATGAAAGAGTATCATTGTGCTGACTAAACTAGCAAGGCTGTTGGGAGTGTGTCTAGTTGTAATTACAGGGTATGCTATGATTCACTTGGACCATGGTGTGTGTGTGTCTTTAACTGTGAGTATTTATTTGACCAGATTGTGTGTCTGGATGAGGTCGTAGTGTCATTAAAACTGTCAGTGGTGACGTAAAACCCTTTCATCACCTCCCATCACACACAATACGCTCGATAGCAAACCCAGCTACAGTCTAGTTATAAATGTTGTGCTTTCCCACGCTACAGGGTTCAGCTGTATCCCAGCGGTCTTACCTGTCTGTCAGCCGCCGGACAGTCAGCAGGAAGAGGATCATCCCAACAAATAGATAGTTGAATGCGAGGCGGATTTCTTTTAACAACACGTTAGGTAATACAGAAATATTACGTACTGTAGATGTGCTGTGCAACATTTATACACTGAAGGCTTTAATATAGTGCTGTTTATGGCTTTCTCACACAAAATATAAGCCTTTATTCCGATACGATTAAAAGGGGAAGTCTTTGGAGGTATTCTCCTAATCGTAGCCCTTTTGTCAGAGCTGTGTCAGACTGACCCGACAGACCCGACGGTCAGTGTGTATCCTCAAAGAGATTTCTTCTCACAATGACTGCTATTGGACCAGCTCCAATCTGCATGTCTTAATAATGAGAGTGAAGCTCAAAGACTATTTTAAAGACGCCATTTTGAAAGATGAATATCTCTTCGTTGTGAATGCTCGCGGAATCCTCTCTTTCTGATTTGAGGATAACAGCCTGACCGTCCAACCAATCACACACGTCCTCCCATACGCTCCAACCAATAACTGGAGACGTGGCTCGTGAAAGTGGGAAAACTCTCTGTGAAACGTGGCTTGGCTTTTCAGTTTAGTGTTGTTGTTTTTTCCTCAGGCAGGATGGTGGACAGCTATTCATGTCAAGAGAAGGACCCCAGGCCAGCCTGATTAGATTTGGGCTCTGTTTCAACTCAAACAGCCAATGTTAGGACAGTGTTATGGCACAGGGTTGCCTCGTGGGTTTAAACACACACACACACACACCACAGCAGCTAGCTAACATGCTCTTCCATGAGCTGTGTCTGTGTTTTATTTTAGTCTCTGCAGAGGTTTAGAGGGTTGAAAAATGCATGATCACATCCACTGTAATCTGTTAGATGAAGGTGATGGGGATGAAATCCCTGCCGCTCAGCGTTATAATCTGTCTTTGAACACATCACAAGCTCGCACACTGCAAATGCCTGCCACTGTGTGTGTGTGTGTGTGTGTGTGTGTGTGTGTGTGTGTGTGTGTGTGTGTGTGTGTGTGTGTGTGTGTGTGTGTGTGTGTGTGTGTGTGTGTGTGTGTGTGTGTGTGTGTGTGTGTGTGTGTCATACACACGTGCAGGCCTTTTCCAGTAAAATACTATTAAGACTGATGCAGAAGTAATGAAGGCAGTTGTAACCAAGTTCCGCACACAGGATCCCCCCAGGCCTGATAAATAGAACCATGGGAACAATATGGAGTTTATGACAAGTCTTTTCACTCCAGCCTGTAACAGCACAGTCAACAGTATAATAGAAAAGTCCAGAACAAACCCCAAGCCCAGCAGACACCCTATCCACATCCGCACCACTGCAGTGCAGCAACCAGACCTAGCCAAAACCGTCACTATGGTAACAGGGCCCGAACGACAGCGGAATGTTTGGCCCCGACTCAGAACCCCTCAGAACCCCTAGAGTTATACTGGCTCTGTGTCCTGTTCTGTTTTCCCAGGGGATGCTGTAGAGATGTTACAATACCACCCCCACAAGGGGAGAAATTAATCGACCCGATACCATCCGCAAACAATGGACTATCCCATGGGGCCAGCCGGCTGGGGGGGGGGGTTAGAGAAGAGTAGACTGTCAGAAATGTTTTGTGTTTAGGGTGAGACTCTGAATCTATACCCAGGCTGTTGTGGAGTTGACTACTCTTATGCAAGTGTGTGTGTGTCTGTGAGAGACACGGAATACAAACATGAATATTGGATGTGTTCCTATTTAGGAAGTCATTGTACTGAAATGGTGTCACGTCCTATTTCTTCCCCCTCTCTGAATCTTGTTTTTAAGAGATGCGCTGTAAGACGTTGATAAGAGTTGACCCAGGTCCCTGAGTAACGGAACAACGGTTCCTCTCTTGCAAAAGCAGCAAATGCAACACGGTGGCCCATCCCGTTGTCAGTCATTCTAACAAGCTGTTACTTGTTTATTACAATTCCGTTTCTTTCTCTGGTTTATATAGCTAACATTTGACATGAGATGCTATTTTCCTGATTGATGTGTTTCTGTACATCACGACTAACCGTGCTATTGTAAACCGTTTATCTCTCAAATTATAGTGTCGTTTTTATAAAGAGATAATGAGATGTAATGGGATACCAACGTTATTGCCTTGTAACTCTTGTACTGGGCATAATTCATTTGATGACTCGTGAGGTTAAATATAGTCAACACTGTGGTAAATCTAAGCCCTGCTGTTGAAGAGTGTGTGGGCGGTGTGTTTGCGTGTGACTCGGCTCAGTTTCCTTGATCCTTAGCTCTACCTGTCCTAGTTCCAGTTGTGGCCGTGCTTTGGGAGCAGCACTGGGTCACAGTCAGGAAGGGAGGTGAACAGAGAAGAGATGGAGAGGAAGACAGAGAAGACAGAATGGGGTAAAGAAGGGTGTGCATGTATCAGTACTGCTGTAAGTAGTGCAGGGGGACTTGAGGACGTGGAGATTACAGAAGGATAGACCTCTCTGTCCCTGGTCAGCCAGTTTAGACCAGTCAGTCAGTCTGGGTTTACTGAGAGAGTGACACCCAAGGACCTCCAGTCTAATCTGTGATTAATGTTTCTTCTTCTTAATTTTCTCGTCCCCAGGCCTTTAAGGATGAGTTGGAGGGGCTGATTGAGGAGCAGAAGAAGAAAGGCAACAACCCCACTGGTCTCCTGGCCCTCCGACAGATCGCTGACTTTTTCATGTCTTCATCCGTGGCTGGCTTCAGCACCTCACCCCTAAGTAAGTAGTAGTGTTGGTACGGCCCGTAACCTCCCTCAGTAAGTAGTGTTGGTACGGCCCGTAACCCCCCTCAGTAAGTAGTGTTGGTACGGCCAGTAACCCCCCTCAGTAAGTAGTGTTGGTACGGCCTGTAACCCCCCTCAGTAAGTAGTGTTGGTACGGTCAGTAACCCCCCTCAGTAAGTAGTAGTGTTGGTATGGCCAGTAACCCCCCCTCAGTAAGTAGTGTTGGAACGGCCCATAACCCCCCTCAATAAGTAGTGTTGGTACGGCCAGTAACACCATCAGTAAGTAGTAGTGTTGGTATGGTCCGTAACCCCCCTCAGTAAGTAGTGTTGGTACGGCCCGTAACCCCCCTCAGTAAGTAGTGTTGGTACGGTCAGTAACCCCCCTCAGTAAGTAGTAGTGTTGGTACGGTCAGTAACCCCCCTCAGTAAGTAGTAGTGTTGGTACGGTCAGTAACCTCCCTCAGTAAGTAGTAGTGTTGGTACGGTCAGTAACCCCCCTCAGTAAGTAGTAGTGTTGGTACGGTCAGTAACCCCCCTCAGTAAGTAGTGTTGGTACGGTCAGTAACCCCCTCAGTAAGTAGTGTTGGTACGGTCAGTAACCTCCCTCAGTAAGTAGTATTGTTGGTAAGGTCAGTAACCCCCCTCAGTAAGTAGTAGTGTTGGTACGGTCAGTAACCTCCCTCAGTAAGTAGTAGTGTTGGTACGGTCCGTAACCCCCCTCAGTAAGTAGTAGTGTTGGTACGGTCAGTAACCCCCCTCAGTAAGTAGTAGTGTTGGTACGGTCAGTAACCCCCCTCAGTAAGTAGTAGTGTTGGTACGGTCAGTAACCCCCCTCAGTAAGTAGTAGTGTTGGTACGATCAGTAACCCCCCTCTGTAAGTAGTAGTGTTGGTACGGTCAGTAACCCACCTCAGTAAGTAGTAGTGTTGGTACGGTCAGTAACCCCCCTCAGTAAGTAGTGTTGGTACGGTCAGTAACCTCCCTCAGTAAGTAGTAGTGTTGGTACGGTCAGTAACCCCCCTCAGTAAGTAGTAGTGTTGGTACGGTCAGTAACCCCCCTCAGTAAGTAGTAGTGTTGGTACGGTCAGTAACCCCCTCAGTAAGTAGTGTTGGTAAGGTCAGTAACCCCCCTCAGTAAGTAGTAGTGTTGGTACGGTCAGTAACCTCCCTCAGTAAGTAGTAGAGTTGGTACGGTCAGTAACCCCCTCAGTAAGTAGTGTTGGTACGGTCAGTAACCCTCCTCAGTAAGTAGTGTTGGTACGGTCAGTAACCCCCCTCAGTAAGTAGTAGTGTTGGTACGGCCCGTAACCCCCCTCAGTAAGTAGTAGTGTTGGTACGGTCAGTAACCCTCCTCAGTAAGTAGTAGTGTTGATACGGCCCGTAACCCCCCTCAGTAAGTAGTAGAGTTGGTACGGCCCGTAACCCCCCTCAGTAAGTAGAGTTGGTACGGTCAGTAACCCCCCTCAGTAAGTAGTAGTGTTGGTACGGCCCGTAACCTCCCTCAGTAAGTAGTGTTGGTACGGCCCGTAACCTCCCTCAGTAAGTAGTGTTGGTACGGCCAGTAACCCCCCTCAGTAAGTAGTAGTGTTGGTATGGCCAGTAAGTAGTAGTGTTGGTATGGCCAGTAACCCCCCTCAGTAAGTAGTGTTGGTACGGCCAGTAACCCCCCTCAGTAAGTAGTGTTGGTACGGCCTGTAACCCCCCTCAGTAAGTAGTGTTGGTACGGTCAGTAACCCCCCTCAGTAAGTAGTAGTGTTGGTATGGCCAGTAACCCCCCCTCAGTAAGTAGTGTTGGAACGGCCCATAACCCCCCTCAATAAGTAGTGTTGGTACGGCCAGTAACACCATCAGTAAGTAGTAGTGTTGGTATGGTCCGTAACCCCCCTCAGTAAGTAGTGTTGGTACGGCCCGTAACCCCCCTCAGTAAGTAGTGTTGGTACGGTCAGTAACCCCCCTCAGTAAGTAGTAGTGTTGGTACGGTCAGTAACCCCCCTCAGTAAGTAGTAGTGTTGGTACGGTCAGTAACCCCCCTCAGTAAGTAGTAGTGTTGGTACGGTCAGTAACCCCCCTCAGTAAGTAGTGTTGGTACGGTCAGTAACCCCCTCAGTAAGTAGTGTTGGTACGGTCAGTAACCTCCCTCAGTAAGTAGTATTGTTGGTAAGGTCAGTAACCCCCCTCAGTAAGTAGTAGTGTTGGTACGGTCAGTAACCTCCCTCAGTAAGTAGTAGTGTTGGTACGGTCCGTAACCCCCCTCAGTAAGTAGTAGTGTTGGTACGGTCAGTAACCCCCCTCAGTAAGTAGTAGTGTTGGTACGATCAGTAACCCCCCTCAGTAAGTAGTAGTGTTGGTACGGTCAGTAACCCACCTCAGTAAGTAGTAGTGTTGGTACGGTCAGTAACCCCCCTCAGTAAGTAGTGTTGGTACGGTCAGTAACCTCCCTCAGTAAGTAGTAGTGTTGGTACGGTCAGTAACCCCCCTCAGTAAGTAGTAGTGTTGGTACGGTCAGTAACCCCCCTCAGTAAGTAGTAGTGTTGGTACGGTCAGTAACCCCCCTCAGTAAGTAGTAGTGTTGGTACGGTCAGTAACCCCCTCAGTAAGTAGTGTTGGTAAGGTCAGTAACCCCCCTCAGTAAGTAGTAGTGTTGGTACGGTCAGTAATCTCCCTCAGTAAGTAGTAGAGTTGGTACGGTCAGTAACCCCCTCAGTAAGTAGTGTTGGTACGGTCAGTAACCCTCCTCAGTAAGTAGTGTTGGTACGGTCAGTAACCCCCCTCAGTAAGTAGTAGTGTTGGTACGGCCCGTAACCGCCCTCAGTAAGTAGTGTTGGTACGGTCAGTAACCTCCCTCAGTAAGTAGTAGTGTTGGTACGGTCAGTAACCCCCCTCAGTAAGTAGTAGTGTTGGTACGGTCAGTAACCCCCTCAGTAAGTAGTGTTGGTAAGGTCAGTAACCCCCCTCAGTAAGTAGTAGTGTTGGTACGGTCAGTAATCTCCCTCAGTAAGTAGTAGAGTTGGTACGGTCAGTAACCCCCTCAGTAAGTAGTGTTGGTACGGTCAGTAACCCTCCTCAGTAAGTAGTGTTGGTACGGTCAGTAACCCCCCTCAGTAAGTAGTAGTGTTGGTACGGCCCGTAACCCCCCTCAGTAAGTAGTAGTGTTGGTACGGTCAGTAACCCTCCTCAGTAAGTAGTAGTGTTGATACGGCCCGTAACCCCCCTCAGTAAGTAGTAGAGTTGGTACGGCCCGTAACCCCCCTCAGTAAGTAGTAGTGTTGGTACGGTCAGTAACCCCCCTCAGTAAGTAGAGTTGGTACGGTCAGTAACCCCCCTCAGTAAGTAGTAGTGTTGGTACGGTCAGTAACCACCCTCAGTAAGTAGTAGTGTTGTTACGGTCAGTAACCTCCCTCAGTAAGTAGTAGTGTTGGTACGGTCAGTAACCCCCCTCAGTAAGTAGTAGTGTTGGTACGGTCAGTAACCCCCCTCAGTAAGTAGAGTTGGTACGGTCAGTAACCCCCCTCAGTAAGTAGTAGTGTTGTTACGGTCAGTAACCTCCCTCAGTAAGTAGTAGTGTTGGTACGGTCAGTAACCCCCCTCAGTAAGTAGTAGTGTTGGTACGGTCAGTAACCGCCCTCAGTAAGTAGTAGTGTTGTTACGGTCAGTAACCTCCCTCAGTAAGTAGTAGTGTTGGTACGGTCAGTAACCCCCCTCAGTAAGTAGTAGTGTTGGTACGGTCAGTAACCTCCCTCAGTAAGTAGTAGTGTTGGTACGGTCCGTAACCCCCCTCAGTAAGTAGTAGTGTTGGTACGGTCCGTAACCCCCCTCAGTAAGTAGTAGTGTTGGTACGGTCCGTAACCCCCTCAGTAAGTAATGTTGGTACGGTCAGTAACCTCCCTCAGTAAGTAGTAGTGTTGGTACGGTCAGTAACCCCCCTCAGTAAGTAGTAGTGTTGGTACGGTCAGTAACCCCCCTCAGTAAGTAGTAGTGTTGGTACGGTCAGTAACCTCCCTCAGTAAGTAGTAGTGTTGGTACGGTCAGTAACCCCCCTCAGTAAGTAGTAGTGTTGGTACGGTCCGTAACCCCCCTCAGTAAGTAGTAGTGTTGGTACGGTCAGTAACCTCCCTCAGTAAGTAGTGTTGGTACGGTCAGTAACCCCCTCAGTAAGTAGTGTTGGTACGGTCAGTAACCCCCTCAGTAAGTAGTAGTGTTGGTACGGTCCGTAACCCCCCTCAGTAAGTAGTAGTGTTGGTACGGTCAGTAACCTCCCTCAGTAAGTAGTAGTGTTGGTACGGTCAGTAACCTCCCTCAGTAAGTAGTAGTGTTGGTACGGTCAGTAACCCCCCTCAGTAAGTAGTAGTGTTGGTACGGTCAGTAACCTCCCTCAGTAAGTAGTAGTGTTGGTACGGTCCGTAACCCCCCTCAGTAAGTAGTAGTGTTGGTACGGTCCGTAACCCCCCTCAGTAAGTAGTAGTGTTGGTACGGCCCGTAACCCCCCTCAGTAAGTAGTGTTGGTACCGTCAGTAACCCCCCTCAGTAAGTAGTAGTGTTGGTACGGCCTGTAACCCCCCTCAGTAAGTAGTGTTGGTACGGTCAGTAACCCCCCTCAGTAAGTAGTAGTGTTGGTACGGCCCGTTTTTAACTATTGTTTTTGAAAAGTGGAGACTTCCAAATCTGTATAGACACACACTTGGTAGAACGCAAACTCATACACAGAAACACACACTATCTATCAGTAACCTGTCCCTCCTAGCTGACTCTGGAAAAGCATTGCATATTTCCCTCTGTTTTCGTCCCCTGTTCAGTCCAGGTTTCCACATGTGAAGTCTGTTTCCAATCATGCAATTACAGACCTCGGAATGTGGAACTAATGATGAATTACCACGACAACCACTGTAATATAGAGTCCTCAGTTATACCTCATATATCCCATAATATGTCCACATAATAACACCACTAATCTCAGCAGCCAGCGTGAAGTTATGGAATTTGCTGTAATTTGTTGTAAATGAGGAATGAAAAGGATAAAATTGTCAAGTATTATATATTACTTAAGAAATATGTGAAGTAAGATTATTTAATTATTTAAAATGTACTGTAACTACATAGAATTTTCTTTGATATTAACATTGCCAGTGTCAAAGGATGGCATGTTGCTATTTGTGTCCACTGTTCAGTGTAGAGCACTCTATAGTGAATCAGTTGGTTAGATGAGACGAACCCAGATGTCATCTACCTCTGTCTCGGATGGTTATTATCGGTTATTAACAACTGATCTGAAATCTGTTTAGTATCTTGTCTCTGTAAATAAAATATGTATTGAATGATTGAATTGGTTTCCTCTTAGAACAGTTGATGTCCTTAGTGCTTAGAATGGAGAGAGCATGGTCTGTCTCGATTCGCAGGCTGCAGGTAATCTAATATGCAGGCCGTGTGTATTGATTGTTAATGATTCATGTCATTATTCATATATTCATATTGATAATTATACAGAGAACAAGAGAGCTATCAATCCCCACACTCAACAATAAAATAAAATAAACATTTTTAACCCTCTCTGCTTCGCTTTCTCTGCTCGCCCCCTCTCCAGGCCTTGGAATGGTCACTCCCATCAACGACATGTATGGAGTGGAGTCTACCACTCTGGTGAAGGGGGAGAAGCAGACACGCTGCAAGCTGGCCAGCCTCTACAGACTGGTGGACCTGTTTAGCTGGGCACACTTCGCCAGCTCCTACATCACAGTAAGACAACCATTAGATAATCATAGAAACCCTTTATTAGAACCTGTTCAGCTGGGAACACTTCGCCAGCTCCTACATCACAGTAAGACAACCATTAGATAATCATAGAAAACCCTTTATTAGAACCTGTTCAGCTGGGCACACTGCGCCAGCTCCTACATCACAGTAAGACAACCATTAGATAATCATAGAAATACCTTTATTAGAACCTGTTCAGCTGGGCACACTTCGCCAGCTCCTACATCACAGTAAGACAACCATTAGATAATCATAGAAAACCCTTTATTAGAACCTGTTCAGCTGGGCACACTGCGCCAGCTCCTACATCACAGTAAGACAACCATTAGATAATCATAGAAATACCTTTATTAGAACCTGTTCAGCTGGGCACACTTCGCCAGCTCCTACATCACAGTAAGACAACCATTAGATAATCATAGAAAACCCTTTATTAGAACCTGTTCAGCTGGGAACACTGCGCCAGCTCCTACATCACAGTAAGACAACCATTAGATAATCATAGAAATACCTTTATTAGAACCTGTTCAGCTGGGCACACTTCGCCAGCTCCTATATCACAGTAAGACAACCATTAGATAATCATAGGAAACCCTTTATTAGAACCTGTTCAGCTGGGCACACTTCGCCAGCTCCTACATCACAGTAAGACAACCATTAGATAATCATAGAAATACCTTTATTAGAACCTGTTCAGCTGGGAACACTTCGCCAGCTCCTACATCACAGTAAGACAACCATTAGATAATCATAGAAAACCCTTTATTAGAACCTGTTCAGCTGGGCACACTGCGCCAGCTCCTACATCACAGTAAGACAACCATTAGATAATCATAGAAATACCTTTATTAGAACCTGTTCAGCTGGGCACACTTCGCCAGCTCCTACATCACAGTAAGACAACCATTAGATAATCATAGAAAACCCTTTATTAGAACCTGTTCAGCTGGGAACACTTCGCCAGCTCCTACATCACAGTAAGACAACCATTAGATAATCATAGAAATACCTTTATTAGAACCTGTTCAGCTGGGAACACTTCGCCAGCTCCTACATCACAGTAAGACAACCATTAGATAATCATAGAAATACCTTTATTAGAACCTGTTCAGCTGGGCACACTTCGCCAGCTCCTACATCACAGTAAGACAACCATTAGATAATCATAGAAAACCCTTTATTAGAACCTGTTCAGCTGGGAACACTTCGCCAGCTCCTACATCACAGTAAGACAACCATTAGATAATCATAGAAATACCTTTATTAGAACCTGTTCAGCTGGGCACACTTCGCCAGCTCCTACATCACAGTTAGAAATAAACCTTGCAGTAACCTCACTCATAACCGTGTCATAACTCATCATAAACCTGTTCTGTAGAACCTTGTTTTGAGACCATGAAAGCAGGTATGTGTCATCTGAGTTCTGTCTATCCCCTGCCTACAGGACTACCCTCAGGATATGTCTTCAAGACACATACAACTGTGTGCCCGTCCTTTTGTTTGGGAGCAGTGTGTTTGAGCCTCAGGTTCCTAACGTTTTGTTAGTGTTAGCAGCAGCACTGTGACGTTTCAAGGTCATAACAAGGTGTTTTAACGTTGTTGTGTCCAGGTCCGAGTCAGCAAAGAGCAGGACCACATCCTCATCATCCCCAGAGGACTGTCATTCGCTGAGGCGTCCGCATCCAACCTGGTGAGTCCAATCACAACGCACCAGGAAGCACATGCACCAAATAACAAACCTGTACCCAATCAGGAGTGAGCTCTCTTTTTAGACGTGTTCAGTAGTACCAAACAGCATAAAAGGTTTTGAAATGGAAGAGCAACTATCTCTGATATTGTCCAATAAGAATGCTCATTGTCCTTCTCCAACTCAAAGCGTTTTATCCCATTTGGTCGTACTGAACACAGCCCAGGTTGGAGGTGTAGTCTGTGTGTTTGTGCCAGTAAGCCAGTATACTGCGCCATGTGGAGTAAAAGGTTTCTGGCAGACCTTCTCATAAACCGGCACAACAGCGCCAACGCTTAATCAGCCGTCTATTTCCTTGAATTATTTGAGAGAGAACTATTGGATTAGCAGAAATCTAACATTCTGGTACAGAGGCCGACACACACACACACACACACACACACACACACACACACACACACACACACACCGGTCTGCGTTTTGTCAAGCCATGGAGGTCAGGGGAGTAGAGTAATGTGCTTGATATGGCGAATACAATGTTATCCTGCAGTTACATTACTGCATCTCTTTATTGGTGAGATTGGGATATTTGCTGACTGTGGGAATTCCTACTGTATGTTACTTTTTGTATTTTATCACTCACTGTTTGTTGCGTCTGTGATTGTCCATGTTATTGTCTGACTGGCTGCCATGTTATTACCAAAACCACCCTGTCTATTTGTCATTGTCTCTGGTCTAGTATCATGTCAGTGGTGGTAGTGAATGCTGGGTAATGTTGATGTCCTTGTCTAGTTTTGCTGCAGAACCGCTGGTGTTGGCTCGGGGAAGTGCTTTACAAGCTTCTATTAGTTTCTATTAGTTTCTATTTCTACTTTCTATTTCTTAGTTTCTATTTGCTGCTCTAAGAAGAAGAAAAAATAATGGCCTCCCCTGTAGGTCTCTCGCTCGCTCTCACTCTCTCTCTCATTCACTCACTCCAAGCACCTGTTTCTGTGACACGTCAAGTGCATTGCAGGTGAACAATCAGTGAGTTGTTGACAGGTGGGAGTAACAAGCATCGCTCAGCTGTCTGACAGGGTGGGGCTCAGACTGGATCAGTAACTCAGTAGAGAGAGAAAAAGAAAGGGAGAGAGAGAGCGCAGAGAGACCGAGACAGAGGGAAGATCTCAATTGCATTCTCCTCTCTCCTCGTCTCCTTCTCAAAACCTATTGGAGGAGAAAGCCAGAGGTCCCTCCCCCCCG
This sequence comes from Salvelinus alpinus, assembly GCF_045679555.1. Classification (NCBI taxonomy): domain Eukaryota; kingdom Metazoa; phylum Chordata; class Actinopteri; order Salmoniformes; family Salmonidae; genus Salvelinus; species Salvelinus alpinus. The sequence goes on from NC_092087.1 coordinate 77,066,901, forward strand.
ACCTTCTCCTCCAATGGGTTTTGAGAAGGAGACGAGGCGAGAGGACGCGAGGAGAATTGAGATCTTCCCAGAGAGAAGAATAACTAGGCCAAATGTCATTGTAAAGAGATACAGAACCCTTCACTCCGATGTTAACTTAGTGATGACTGAATTGAATGAAGAATGTTGGCAACTTATATTTGGAAGTTGAAAAGATCCTACTCCTAGTATATGTTTGGTTTCTCTTGGTTGATGCCGTCACAAACTGAAGAGTAACATTTAGAAACATAATCTTTACTGTGGTACTGTAGTCACACACACAGAAGCTTTGTCTCTGTGAGACGACTGAGACTACTCTACTCCAGCAGGCTACTATACAGCTGGCTACTATACTCCAGCTGACTACTATACTAGAGCTGGCTACTATACAGCTGGCTACTATACAGCTGGCTACTATACAGCTGGCTACTATACTCCAGCTGACTACTATACTCCAGCAGGCTACTATACAGCTGGCTACTATACTCCAGCTGACTACTATACTAGAGCTGGCTACTATACAGCTGGCTACTATACAGCTGGCTACTATACAGCTGGCTACTATACTCCAGCTGACTACTATACAGCTGGCTACTCTACTCCAGCTGACTACTCTACTCCAGCTGACTACTATACAGCTGGCTACTATACTCCAGCTGACTACTATACAGCTGGCTACTGTACTCCAGCTGGCTACTATACTCCAGCTGACTACTATACAGCTGGCTACTATACTCCAGCTGACTACTATACAGCTGGCTACTATACTCCAGCTGACTACTATACAGCTGGCTACTGTACTCCAGCTGGCTACTGTACTCCAGCTGGCTACTGTACTCCAGCTGACTACTATACTCCAGCTGACTACTATACAGCTGCCTACTATACTCCAGCTGACTACTATACAGCTGGCTACTATACTCCAGCTGACTACTATACAGCTGGCTACTATACTCCAGCTGACTACTATACAGCTGGCTACTGTACTCCAGCTGGCTACTGTACTCCAGCTGACTACTATACTCCAGCTGACTACTATACAGCTGCCTACTATACTCCAGCTGACTACTATACAGCTGGCTACTGTACTCCAGCTGGCTACTATACTCCAGCTGACTACTATACAGCTGGCAACTGTACTCCAGCTGACTACTATACAGCTGGCTACTATACTCCAGCTGACTACTATACAGCTGGCTACTGTACTCCAGCTGACTACTATACAGCTGGCAACTGTACTCCAGCTGACTACTATACAGCTGGCTACTATACTCCAGCTGACTACTATACAGCTGCCTACTATACTCCAGCTGACTACTATACAGCTGGCTACTGTACTCCAGCTGGCTACTATACTCCAGCTGACTACTATACAGCTGGCAACTGTACTCCAGCTGACTACTATACAGCTGGCTACTATACTCCAGCTGACTACTATACAGCTGGCTACTGTACTCCAGCTGACTACTATACAGCTGGCAACTGTACTCCAGCTGACTACTATACAGCTGGCTACTATACTCCAGCTGACTACTATACAGCTGGCAACTGTACTCCAGCTGACTACTATACAGCTGGCTACTATACTCCAGCTGACTACTATACAGCTGGCTACTATACTCCAGCTGACTACTATACAGCTGGCTACTGTACTCCAGCTGACTACTCTACAGCTGGCTACTATACTCCAGCTGACTACTATACTAGAGCTGGCTACTATACAGCTGGCTACTATACAGCTGGCTACTATACAGCTGGCTACTATACTCCAGCTGACTACTATACTCCAGCAGGCTACTATACAGCTGGCTACTATACTCCAGCTGACTACTATACTCCAGCAGGCTACTATACAGCTGGCTACTATACTCCAGCTGACTACTATACTAGAGCTGGCTACTATACAGCTGGCTACTATACAGCTGGCTACTATACAGCTGGCTACTATACAGCTGGCTACTATACTCCAGCAGGCTACTATACAGCTGGCTACTATACTCCAGCTGACTACTATACTCCAGCAGGCTACTATACAGCTGGCTACTATACTCCAGCTGACTACTATACTAGAGCTGGCTACTATACAGCTGGCTACTATACAGCTGGCTACTATACAGCTGGCTACTATACTCCAGCTGACTACTATACAGCTGGCTACTCTACTCCAGCTGACTACTCTACTCCAGCTGACTACTATACAGCTGGCTACTATACTCCAGCTGACTACTATACAGCTGGCTACTGTACTCCAGCTGGCTACTATACTCCAGCTGACTACTATACAGCTGGCTACTATACTCCAGCTGACTACTATACAGCTGGCTACTATACTCCAGCTGACTACTATACAGCTGGCTACTGTACTCCAGCTGGCTACTGTACTCCAGCTGACTACTATACTCCAGCTGACTACTATACAGCTGCCTACTATACTCCAGCTGACTACTATACAGCTGGCTACTATACTCCAGCTGACTACTATACAGCTGGCTACTATACTCCAGCTGACTACTATACAGCTGGCTACTGTACTCCAGCTGGCTACTGTACTCCAGCTGACTACTATACTCCAGCTGACTACTATACAGCTGCCTACTATACTCCAGCTGACTACTATACAGCTGGCTACTGTACTCCAGCTGGCTACTATACTCCAGCTGACTACTATACAGCTGGCAACTGTACTCCAGCTGACTACTATACAGCTGGCTACTATACTCCAGCTGACTACTATACAGCTGGCTACTGTACTCCAGCTGACTACTATACAGCTGGCAACTGTACTCCAGCTGACTACTATACAGCTGGCTACTATACTCCAGCTGACTACTATACAGCTGCCTACTATACTCCAGCTGACTACTATACAGCTGGCTACTGTACTCCAGCTGGCTACTATACTCCAGCTGACTACTATACAGCTGGCAACTGTACTCCAGCTGACTACTATACAGCTGGCTACTATACTCCAGCTGACTACTATACAGCTGGCTACTGTACTCCAGCTGACTACTATACAGCTGGCAACTGTACTCCAGCTGACTACTATACAGCTGGCTACTATACTCCAGCTGACTACTATACAGCTGGCAACTGTACTCCAGCTGACTACTATACAGCTGGCTACTATACTCCAGCTGACTACTATACAGCTGGCTACTGTACTCCAGCTGACTACTATACAGCTGGCTACTGTACTCCAGCTGACTACTATACAGCTGGCTACTGTACTCCAGCTGGCTACTGTACTCCAGCTGACTACTATACTCCAGCTGACTACTATACAGCTGCCTACTGTACTCCAGCTGACTACTATACAGCTGGCTACTGTACTCCAGCTGACTACTATACAGCTGGCTACTGTACTCCAGCTGACTACTATACAGCTGGCTACTATACTCCAGCTGACTACTATACAGCTGGCTACTATACTCCAGCTGACTACTATACAGCTGGGTACTGTACTGTATAGTAGTCAGCTGGAGTATAGTAGCCAGCTGTATAGTAGTCAGCTGGAGTACAGTAGCCAGCTGTATAGTACAGCTGGCTACTATACTCCAGCTGGCTACTGTACTCCAGCGGACTGCCGTACTCCAGCGGACTGCCGTACTCCAGCTGGCTACCGTACTCCAGCGGGCTGCCGTACTCCAGCGGGCTGCCGTACTCCAGCGGACTGCCGTACTCCAGCGGACTGCCGTACTCCAGCGGACTGCCGTACTCCAGCGGGCTGCCGTACTCCAGCGGACTGCCGTACTCCAGCGGACTGCCGTACTCCAGCGGGTTACTGTACTCCAGCCGAATACTAAAGGCCGCTATTCTCTTTTTTCCTGTCCCTCTCTTTCTCTCTGGGTCTGTTATGGGTTTGAACCCACTAGGGGGAGGGTTTTAGAGGTCGAACACCATTAACTTCCTGAGAGAAAGGAAGTCATCCAGAGTTCAGTGTGTGAGAGGTCACTGAAATGTAACAGTGGGTCAGGGTTGACATTCTGGGCGTTTGCTGGGCTCAGCTGTCTGAGCTAGAAGGTGAAGGAGAGGATACCTGTAGGAGGACAGCTGGCCCTATGATTAAAGTTTGATTATGTTGTGTTATTGTTTTATTAGTAGTTAGTATGGGTACTGAGAAGTTAAGAGACATTCCACTCTGTTAGCTCTCATGATCTTTGAGACGAGGATTTGTTTGATTGATAGTTTGTTGGATCATCGTTGTTGTTGTCATCATCATTGAAGTTGTTTTGAAAGGACTACCTGTTTGACTCCATGCTCCAAGCCAGTCACCCAGCAGGCACTCCTTCTGATGAGCCGGGCATTCACATCCAATCACAGTCACTCTCTCTGACGTACCATACTCCCATTACAGGGCTTATTCAATTTAGCCTCATCGAAAAGCAATATGAAGCAAGGATCTGTTCGCTAGCTAGTGGATGATCTGTGGACTCTATCTGCATCCCAAAAGGCACCCTATTCCCTACATAGGGCACTACTTTAGACCAGATCCCGATGGGCACCCTGGTCATAAGTGGCGCACTATGTAGGGTGCCATTTGGGACTGAGACTGTTACGTCCTCGAGTTAGCCTTCCTCTAACCCCTGAATTGTCCCTAGGGTATGATGCACTTATAAAACACTTACATTACATTTAATACAATAGATGTATACTCAGAAATAATGTTTCCAAATTAGATTTGGGGATCATTTTAGTCTCACAAGAGTTGGGTCACAATAAGGAAAGAATTCTGGCCAGCTGCTGATATTGAAGTTGGAAGGTCTCCATTGAAAATAGTGAGAGAGTGAGAGAGACCCCCTCCCTCCCTTCTGGCTGAACTGTCCACTGAGATTCACGTCATATCAAGTCAGGAGGTCAAAACATAGCTCTGTGATTGGTTCAACTCAAAGGACCCCAAAGAATTCAAGGATACCATGTGAACTCCATAGACACGTGGTTCAACTCTTCTCTATGTCCAACAAGCTGATAGCTACCAAGGGGTCTGCTGCCTTTGTACGTCGTTATCGCAGATTGCAAACGTGTCATCAGGCTGCGTCACATTTCATATTCACCTCAACAACACTTCCCGCCATTCTTTTTAGGACTGCTGTGCACACACATACAGTAGAACTTGAGCTGTTCTGACGTCAGATTGGCAGACTTGTAGAGGGGCCCGGACACTGAAGGATGTGATTGGTCTCTTACAATCCTAACATGTGATGTAACTAACCCTGTCATTAGTGTTCGATCGGCTGGTCTGTTGGTCTGACAGCTGGCACGTTAGACATGGTTTACTGGTTATTTCATCTAACTGGACAAACGAATCGATTCGACTGGTGTCTGTCATCCTCCCACTGTCCCATATGGCTGTCAGGCTGGAAAACAGAGCAGGGCGTTTCATATGCAGCGTCTGTAACAGAATACAGCTCATATTTAACCTGGTCATCTAGTGATTCTGTAAGTACAAATAGATGTTGGATTTATACTGAACAAAAAAGATAAACGCAACATGCAACAATTTCAGTTTTTACTGAGTTACAGTTCATAGAAGTCAATTGAAATAAATGCATTAGGCTCTAATCTTTGGATTTCACATGACTGGGCAGGGGTGCAGCCATGGGTGGGCCTTGGGAGGACATAGGCCCACCCACCTGGCAGCCAGGCCCACTCACTGGGGAGCCGGACCCGTCCAATCGGAATTTGTTTTTCCCCACAAAAGGGCTTTATTACAGACAGAAATACTGCTCAGCGCACCACTTTGGCTGTGTTGTCTCATCATAATTAGTTGTGTATGGAGAACTGGCTGTACTCTGTCCTCTCCTCCTCCTTTCCTCCTCTCTCTCTCTCTCTCTCTCTCTCTCTCTGTCCCTCTCTCTCTCTCTCTCTCTCTCTCTGCTCTCTCCAACCCTCTTCGGTAGCCAGTAATCTAATGACACATGGTGATGAAGTTCTCATTGAGGACATGCAGTATGAAGACCAGTTACACTCATACAGTTACCATTCCTTCTGTACATTTCCTGATGATGAGGATATGAACCATTTCAATTGTTATTACCCATTGCATGCCTCTTTATATACCCAGCAGATGTCTCCCTCACAATATATATTTATTATTCTTAAGGGAAGTGATTCACATGTCCATTTAAACTGTGTATGTAAATCCATACATGTGTATTTTGTGTGACTATACAATGGCTTATGATATTTTCTCTCCTTCTGCCCCCTTTCTCCCCCTCTCTCTCTCTCCCAGGTAAAGCTGAACATCATCGGGGATGTGATTGACCAGGGCTCCACCAACCTCAGGGCTGACCCGTCAGGCTTCAGCCCCCACGCTGCCATCTACTCCATCAGGCCAGACGTACGCTGCTGCGTCCACGTGCACACTCCTGCCACCGCCGCCGTGAGTCCCTTTTCACTCTGGTTCATCATCCAGGATCTTAGAGGAAGAAGTGTTGTTTAAATAGGCCTGACTTTTAGACAAATATTGTCCACATTTTGATGTTTTCAAGCACACAGTGATTTATAATGCACTGTGATGCTGTATATGTTCATCGCCAGTTTCACTCTCTCTCTCTCTCTCTCTCTCTCTCTCTCTCTCTCTCTCTCTCTCTCTCTCTCTCTCTCTCTCTCTCTCTCTCTCTCTCTCTCTCTCTCTCTCTCTGTCTCTCTCTGTCTCTCTCTGTCTGTCTGTCTGTCTCTGTCTGTCTCTGTCTGTCTCTGTGTCTCTCTCTCTGTGTCTCTCTCTCTGTGTCTCTCTGTCTCTGTCTGTCTGTCTGTCTCTGTCTGTCTGTCTCTGTCTGTCTGTCTGTCTCTGTCTGTCTGTCTGTCTCTGTCTGTCTGTCTCTGTCTGTCTGTCTCTCTCTCTGTGTCTCTCTGTCTCTCTCTCTGTCTCTGTCTCTCTCTTCTCTCTCTCTCTCCTTCCATCCTCCAGTGTCTGAATAGTTCTCTCCTCTCCCTCCATGTCTCTCCAGGTGTCGTCTATGAAGTGTGGCATCCTGCCCATCTCTCAGGAGGCCTTGATCCTGGGTGACATCGCATACTACAACTACCAGGGTAGCCTTGACGACCAGGAGGAACGCCTGGCGCTGCAGAAGGCCCTCGGACCCTCAGCCAAGGTAAAGGTCTAGGATCAGATTACCCCATCCCAAAAGGTGATGTTAATTGCTAGTTCGGGGGATGCAAAACTGACCTTAGATCAGTGGGTAAATCCTACCCCTATGGGACTGCTTTGTGATAAAAATGTACTAGCTAGTCAGCCAGCCTTAATGGCATTGAGGTTACTGTGGTTGTGTGTCTCCTCTAGAGTCATCTACTGGTAAACTATGGAGGCTTGTTACCACACTGGGGGAAATGGTCTTGTTAGATGTAACTGTCCTCGTCTATGGTTGTGTTTGACCGTGACCGTGTGTGTTTGGTGAACAGGTGCTGGTGCTGAGGAACCATGGAGTGGTGGCTCTGGGAGAAACCATCGAAGAGGCCTTTCATTACATCTACAACGCTCAGTATGCCTGTGAGATCCAGGTACACACACACACACACCCACACGCTACATAACACACACACCCTGGACCCTGGACCTCACTCTCATCAAACAATAGGTCAATAAATTGAGTTACTCGTTCAGATCTAGATTCTACAGACATTTACTGTTCTGTTCGAACAGAGATTTCAGTAACAACGCCTTCGATTCTGCAACAACACGGCGTCACGATGTTAGCTTCATCTAACGCTTATTAGTGATGCTGTTCCTGTTTTGGTAGTTTCTGTGTTTTCCAAGGAAAGCCGGAATGTCATTTATGGGGTTGTTAAAAATCTAGAGAGAGAGAGAGAGGAAACGTGAAGACAGCTGGAGAGAAAGACTGGCAGGAAAACAAAGAGATTGTGTTAAAGCCCTGTAACATCCTACACCGTCTGAATTAGAAGAGGGGAAAATACCATTTTAAATGGGCTGTATGTTACCCCACAACAAAACCAGCGGGACAGCTTGAATGGAAAGTCAATGATTTCCAGAGTTTTGTTTGGCAAAGTTTGTTTGTGTTGTGTGTTTGTGTGCGCGCGTGTGTGTGTGTGCGTATGATATGTGTGCGTTACTGTTTGTGTGCTTCTTGCCTGTGTGCTGTGCGCGTGTGTATGCAGTTTGTAAATATGGTAGACATTACGGTGTGGGTGTGTGTGTGTGTGTGTGCAGTTTGTAAATATGGTAGACATTACGGTGTGGGGGTGTGTGTGTGTGTGTGGGTGTTGTCCCTGCCTGTTGTAATAGGTGCACCAAATCCCTATTTGAATCTCAGTCTCAGAGCCAAACAAAACATTAATCCAACCTAGCAAAGCCTGCTTAATATCTAAAGATTAACATCGTGTGTGTGTGTGTGTGTGTGTGTGTGTGTGTGTGTGTGTGTGTGTGTGTGTGTGTGTGTGTGTGTGTGTGTGTGTGTGTGTGTGTGTGTGTGTGTGTGTGTGTGTGTGTGTGTGTGTGTGTGTGTGTGTGTGTGTGTGTGTGTGTGTGTGTGTGTGTGTGTGTGTGTGTGTGGCAAAAAAAAGTGACCTTGTATAATAACTGTAATACCTCCCTGGGTTGGATTTTTCAATTGTCTAGATAGAACTCTGTGCCTCTCTTTTCTGAATAGAAATTCTCTCTCTCTCTCTCTCTCTCCCGCATCTCTCTCTCTCTCCCCCATCTCTCTCTCTCTCTCCCCCATCTCTCTCTCTCTCCCCCGTCTCTCTCTCTCTCTCCCCCGTCTCTCTCTCTCTCTCCCCCGTCTCTCTCTCTCTCTCCCCCGTCTCTCTCTCTCTCTCCCCCGTCTCTCTCTCTCTCTCCCCCGTCTCTCTCTCTCCCCCGTCTCTCTCTCTCTCTCTCTCTCTCTCTCCCCCGTCTCTCTCTCTCTCTCCCCCGTCTCCCCCTCTCTCTCTCCCCCGTCTCCCCCTCTCTCTCTCCCCCGTCTCCCCCTCTCTCTCTCTCTCTCTCTCCCCCGTCTCTCTCTCTCTCTCCCCCCATCTCTCTCCCCCGTCTCTCTCTGTCTCTCTAGGTGAATGCGTTCTCGTGTGCTGGCAGCATAGACAACCTGATTGTGTTAGATGCTGAGAAGTATAAGTCTCGGACCCATGCGGTGGCCGATGCAGGGTCTGTCAACATGGGAAGTCCACACAAGTGGAAGGTGGGAGAGCTGGAGTTTGAATCTCTCATGAGGATGCTGGATAACCTGGTGAGTGGTTTACACAGATACACACACACACACACACACACACACACACACACACACACACACACACACTACCCACACACACACTACACACACTCTCCTTTCCCTGCTACACACACACTCCATCCCCCCCTCCACACACACACACACACACACACACACACACACACACACACACACACACACTGCAATCTACATTACTGTATAATATCCTTGCTGTGACAGTGACTCGTAGCTATGCCATATGTCCAGTTGGCACTAGCCACCAAGGTCATGGGAGGAAGCGGGGCTACCACCCACGCTACCCAGGCTATGTGTTGACCTGCTGGGCTGGCCCTGTCCCAGGTGCCCCCCTCCTGGCTCTGACCTCCAGGTTGTGTAACTAACAGGGAAATGGAATTCAAGGACAATGACTTGGCATCCAACATATAGTGTACAATCCTGCCCTCATTTCCTCTGTCATTACTGTTTCTGGGTCATCAACTGGATCTATCACTCGATAATGTACAGTACATCACTGGTCCAGTGCAGCTGTGCTGGTCCCTGTAGACTTGGGACCGGGTCAGTGATCCATGGTCTGGGCCCTGCTGGAACTGGTCCCTGTAGACTTGGGACCGGGTCAGTGATCCATGGTCTGGGCCCTACTGGAACTGGTCCCTGTAGACTTGGGACCGGGTCAGTGATCCATGGTCTGGGCCCTGTAGACTTGGGACCGGGTCAGTGATCTATGGTCTGGGCCCTGTAGACTTGGGACCGGGTCAGTGATCTATGGTCTGGGCCCTGTAGACTTAGGACCGGGTCAGTGATCTATGGTCTGGGCCCTGTAGACTTGGGACCGGGTCAGTGATCTATGGTCTGGGCCCTGTAGACTTGGGACCGGGTCAGTGATCTATGGTCTGGGCCCTGTAGACTTGGGACCGGGTCAGTGATCTATGGTCTGGGCCCTGTAGACTTGGGACCGGGTCAGTGATCTATGGTCTGGGCCCTGTAGACTTGGGACCGGGTCAGTGATCTATGGTCTGGGCCCTGTAGACTTGGGACCGGGTCAGTGATCTATGGTCTGGTCCCTGTAGACTTGGGACCGGGTCAGTGATCTATGGTCTGGGCCCTGTAGACTTGGGACCGGGTCAGTGGTCTATGGTCTGGGCCCTGTAGACTTGGGACCGGGTCAGTGATCTATGGTCTGGGCCCTGCTGGAACTCTGACTGGGATGCTTCATAACAACACCAGATCCCTAAAGGATCAGACACTGCTGAGCTTATAGCAGAGAGACTCTCTCCCTTCCCTCGCACTCCCTTTTCTCTCCATTCTCTCTCTCTCTCTCTCCCTTCTCTCTCCCTCCCTTCTCTCTCTCTCCCTTCTCTTTCCCTTTTCTCCCTTCTCTCTCTCTCCCTTCTCTCCCTTGTGTCCTCTTTCTTGCCTTCTCCTATTTGTCTTTTTCACCTCTCTTTCCTCTCCTCCCTCTCTTGTCTCTCTTCTCTAACTTTTTCTTGTCTACTCTCTTCTCACCTCTGTCCTCTATGTAGTGTATCTGGAGAGTCATTACTCAACGGTCTGTGTAGCTGTCCGAAGGGGACCGCTCCTATCACATAGTCTCGTCTCACACCTCGTAAAAATACTATTTCTTATAGTACAGAATATACCGGAATAACATGTTTCACAACACCACGGCAGATACCTCTGATATGGAGAGGAAGCTGCATGCCAAGAACTTATTCTGATTCTGTGTTTCCTGAGTCCAGTTGAAAGGTTGAGTCTGGTCTCCGAACACCTGGTTAAAGTCTATATGTGATTGACACTGACAGGACAGTCTGGTATCGATGAAAAGGAGGGAGGACGAGAGATATAGAGAGAGAGAGGGATGAGAAAGAGTTAAGAGTTAAGTCATGGATAGAGAAGAGGAGCGCTATACAGGGTGAGAGAGAGAGCAAGGGACAGAGAGGAGAAGGACGGATAAAGAGAGAGGGGGAGAAAGAGACAGGAAGTATCTGAACACACTCCATTGTCCATGGATGCCAGGAACCCCTCCGGCTACACATCATCGTTTTTCCGTTCTCCCACAGCTAGGAATCATGGGATAGTGGCTGGAGACTGTCCCTCTCTCTCTCGCTCTCTCTCTCCGTTTTCCTTAGTGGACAGAGGCAATAGTTTTGATTCCAGGGCTGTGTCCAAATATTAAGGGTGGGACAGAGACACGAACTACATTCCTATGTAGTGAAGATTCTACAGAGAGGACTTGCACTATTGAAAATGAACTCTAGATGAATGGGGAGATCAAAAGCTTGAGAACATTTTGTTCCACTACCAAAGAGTCTTCTTTCCTCCCACTTTTACCTCGTCTTCCTCTCTAGGGACTTAGAAACTTTGTGACAAATAAGTACTGTACAAAAACGGAATCCTGTTTCCCCACAGGGCTGCCGGACTGAACGCACTATGTACATGACATCTAGTGGATTGATTGATTTCTGTATCCTTTTCCCCACAGGGCTACCGGACGGGCTACGCTTACCGCCACCCCATTGTTCGGGAGAAGCCTCGGCACAAGTCCGACGTGGAGATCCCGGCCACGGTGACGGCGTTCATGTTCGAGGAGGAGGAGGGCGCCGCGCGGCTGCCGTTTAAGTTCCTCCAGCAAAGACAGGCCCGGGAGAAGACGCGCTGGCTCAACAGCCCTAACAGTTATATGAAGGTTAACGTGGCGGCCGTGGACGAACGCACCAGGACCATGGTCAGTACTCATACTGTAGGGAGGGTTAACACTCTATATGAACACACCAGGACCATGGTCAGTACTCATACTGTAGGGAGGGTTAACACTCTATATGAACACACCAGGACCATGGTCAGTACTCATACTGTAGGGAGGGTTAACACTATATAAACACACCAGGACCATGGTCAGTACTCATAGTGTAGGGAGGGTTAACACACTATATAAACACACCAGGACCATGGTCAGTACTCATACTGTAGGGAGGGTTAACACTCTATATGAACACACCAGGACCATGGTCAGTACTCATACTGTAGGGAGGGTTAACACTCTATATAAACACACCAGGACCATGGTCAGTACTCATACTGTAGGGAGGGTTAACACACTATATGAACACACCAGGACCATGGTCAGTACTCATACTGTAGGGAGGGTTAACACTCTATATAAACACACCAGGACCATGGTCAGTACTCATACTGTAGGGAGGGTTAACACTCTATATAAACACACCAGGACCATGGTCAGTACTCATACTGTAGGGAGGGTTAACACTCTATATGAACACACCGGGACCATGGTCAGTACTCATACTGTAGGGAGGGTTAACACACCATATGAACGCACCAGGACCATGGTCAGTACTCATACTGTAGGGAGGGTAAACATTCTATATAAACACACCAGGACCATGGTCAGTACTCATACTGTAGGGAGGGTTAACACACTATATGAACACACCAGGACCATGGTCAGTACTCATACTGTAGGGAGGGTTAACACACTATAAACACACCAGGACCATGGTCAGTACTCATACTGTAGGGAGGGTTAACACTCTATATGAACACACCAGGACCATGGTCAGTACTCATACTGTAGGGAGGGTTAACACTCTATATAAACACACTAGGACCATGGTCGGTACTCATACTGTAGGGAGGGTTAACACTCTATATGAACACACCAGGACCATGGTCAGTACTCATACTGTAGGGAGGGTTAACACACTATATAAACACACCAGGTCCATGGTCAGTACTCACTGTCGGGAGGGTTAACACTCTATATGAACACACCAGGACCATGGTCAGTACTCACTGTAGGGAGGGTTAACACTCTATATAAACACACCAGGACCATGGTCAGTACTCATACTGTAGGGAGGGTTAACACACTATATGAACACACCAGGTCCATGGTCAGTACTCACTGTCGGGAGGGTTAACACACTATATGAACACACCAGGTCCATGGTCAGTACTCACTGTCGGGAGGGTTAACACACTATATGAACGCACCAGGACCATGGTCAGTACTCACTGTCGGGAGGGTTAACACTATAAACGCACCAGGACCATGGTCAGTACTCACTGTAGGGAGGGTTAACACTCTATAAACACACCAGGACCATGGTCAGTACTCATACTGTAGGGAGGGTTAACACTCTATATGAACACACCAGGACCATGGTCAGTACTCATACTGTAGGGAGGGTTAACACTCTATATAAACACACCAGGACCATGGTTAGTACTCATACTGTAGGGAGGGTTAACACTCTATATAAACACACCAGGACCATGGTCAGTACTCATATTGTAGGGAGGGTTAACACTCTATATAAACACACCAGGACCATGGTCAGTACTCATACTGTAGGGAGGGTTAACACTCTATATAAACACACTAGGACCATGGTCAGTACTCACACTGTAGGGAGGGTTAACACTATATATGAACACACCAGGACCATGGTCAGTACTCACTGTAGGGAGGGTTAACACACTATATAAACACACCAGGACCATGGTCAGTACTCATACTGTAGGGAGGGTTAACACTCTATATAAACACACTAGGACCATGGTCAGTACTCACACTGTAGGGAGGGTTAACACTATATATGAACACACCAGGACCATGGTCAGTACTCACTGTAGGGAGGGTTAACACTCTATATAAACACACCAGGACCATGGTCAGTACTCATACTGTAGGGAGGGTTAACACTATATAAACACACCAGGACCATGGTCAGTACTCATACTGTAGGGAGGGTTAACACACTATATAAACACACCAGGACCATGGTCAGTACTCATACTGTAGGGAGGGTTAACACTCTATATAAACACACCAGGACCAATGGTCAGTACTCATACTGTAGGGAGGGTTAACACTCTATATAAACACACCAGGACCATGGTCAGTACTCATACTGTAGGGAGGGTTAACACTCTATATGAACACACCAGGACCATGGTCAGTACTCACTGTCGGGAGGGTTAACACACTATATGAACACACCAGGTCCATGGTCAGTACTCACTGTCGGGAGGGTTAACACACTATATGAACGCACCAGGACCATGGTCAGTACTCACTGTCGGGAGGGTTAACACTCTATAAACACACCAGGACCATGGTCAGTACTCACTGTAGGGAGGGTTAACACTCTATAAACACACCAGGACCATGGTCAGTACTCATACTGTAGGGAGGGTTAACACTCTATATGAACACACCAGGACCATGGTCAGTACTCATACTGTAGGGAGGGTTAACACTCTATATAAACACACCAGGACCATGGTCAGTACTCATACTGTAGGGAGGGTTAACACTCTATATAAACACACCAGGACCATGGTCAGTACTCATATTGTAGGGAGGGTTAACACTCTATATAAACACACCAGGACCATGGTCAGTACTCATACTGTAGGGAGGGTTAACACACTATAAACACACCAGGACCATGGTCAGTACTCATACTGTAGGGAGGGTTAACACTCTATATGAACACACCAGGACCATGGTCAGTACTCATACTGTAGGGAGGGTTAACACTCTATATAAACACACCAGGACCATGGTCAGTACTCCTACTGTAGGGAGGGTTAACACTCTATATAAACACACTAGGACCATGGTCAGTACTCATACTGTAGGGAGGGTTAACACTCTATATAAACACACCAGGACCATGGTCATTACTCACTGTAGGGAGGGTTAACACTCTATAAACACACCAGGACCATGGTCAGTACTCATACTGTAGGGAGGGTTAACACTATATGAACACACCAGGACCATAGTCAGTACTCATACTGTAGGGAGGGTTAATACTCTATATGAACACACCAGGTCCATGGTCAGTACTCATACTGTAGGGAGGGTTAATACTCTATATGAACACACCTGGTCCATGGTCAGTACTCATACTGTAGGGAGGGTTAACACTCTATATAAACACACCAGGACCATGGTCAGTACTCATACTGTAGGGAGGGTTAACACTCTATATGAACACACCAGGACCATGGTCAGTACTCACTGTCGGGAGGGTTAACACACTATATGAACACACCAGGTCCATGGTCAGTACTCACTGTCGGGAGGGTTAACACACTATATGAACGCACCAGGACCATGGTCAGTACTCACTGTCGGGAGGGTTAACACTCTATAAACACACCAGGACCATGGTCAGTACTCACTGTAGGGAGGGTTAACACTCTATAAACACACCAGGACCATGGTCAGTACTCATACTGTAGGGAGGGTTAACACTCTATATGAACACACCAGGACCATGGTCAGTACTCATACTGTAGGGAGGGTTAACACTCTATATAAACACACCAGGACCATGGTCAGTACTCATACTGTAGGGAGGGTTAACACACTATAAACACACCAGGACCATGGTCAGTACTCATACTGTAGGGAGGGTTAACACTCTATATGAACACACCAGGACCATGGTCAGTACTCATACTGTAGGGAGGGTTAACACTCTATATAAACACACCAGGACCATGGTCAGTACTCCTACTGTAGGGAGGGTTAACACTCTATATAAACACACTAGGACCATGGTCAGTACTCATACTGTAGGGAGGGTTAACACTCTATATAAACACACCAGGACCATGGTCATTACTCACTGTAGGGAGGGTTAACACTCTATAAACACACCAGGACCATGGTCAGTACTCATACTGTAGGGAGGGTTAACACTATATGAACACACCAGGACCATAGTCAGTACTCATACTGTAGGGAGGGTTAATACTCTATATGAACACACCAGGTCCATGGTCAGTACTCATACTGTAGGGAGGGTTAATACTCTATATGAACACACCTGGTCCATGGTCAGTACTCATACTGTAGGGAGGGTTAACACTCTATATAAACACACCAGGACCATGGTTAGTACTCATACTGTAGGGAGGGTTAACACTCTATATAAACCCACCAGGACCATGGTCAGTACTCATACTGTAGGGAGGGTTAACACTCTATATAAACACACCAGGACCATGGTCAGTACTCATATTGTAGGGAGGGTTAACACTATATAAACACACCAGGACCATGGTCAGTACTCATACTGTAGGGAGGGTTAACACACTATATAAACACACCAGGACCATGGTCAGTACTCCTACTGTAGGGAGGGTTAACACTCTATATAAACACACCAGGACCATGGTCAGTACTCATACTGTAGGGAGGGTTAACACTCTATATGAACGCACCAGGACCATGGTCAGTACTCATACTGTAGGGAGGGTAAACATTCTATATGAACGCACCAGGACCATGGTCAGTACTCCTACTGTAGGGAGGGTTAACACTCTATATGAACACACCAGGACCATGGTCAGTACTCATACTGTAGGGAGGGTTAACACACTATATGAACACACCAGGACCATGGTCAGTACTCCTACTGTAGACAGACACACACACATATGGTCAGTGTTGATGAAACAGAGCTCACTGTTCATGTCTACACATTGTGTTGTGCAGGTCTTAGTCCTGACTAGCTCAGTTGTTAGTCTAGAGCCAATCTGACGTTATCTGATACACATTCTGGTGAAACCTTATATTACACTGCCCTCTCCTTGTATGTTAGAGAATGACATCTTTGTGATATTACCATATATGACTCAGAATGGAATACCAGCAAGTTCACCTTGGCTACGTTTACACAGGCAGCCCATTTTTTCCACTAATCAGTCTTTTGTACAATCACTTCCGATCTTTTCACATCAGATCTTTTTCAGAGCTGCTCTGATTGGTCAAAAGCAATTTATGAAAAAAATATCAGAATTGGGCTGCCTTGTCCAGATGAACTAGACAGATTGGTGTATGTCTGATTGGTCTGTGTCTGATTGGTGTATGCTGATTGGTCTATGTCTGATTGGTGTATGCCTGATTGGACTATGTCTGATTGGTGTATTGCTGATTGGTGTATGCCTGATTGGTGTATGCCTGATTGGTCTATATCTGATTGGTCTATGTCTGATTGGTCTATATCTGATTGGTCTATGTCTGATTGGTGTATGCCTGATTGGTGTATGCCTGATTGGTGTATGTCTGATTGGTCTATGTCTGATTGGACTATGTCTGATTGGTGTATGTCTGATTGGTGTATGTCTGATTGGTGTATGCCTGATTGGACTATGTCTGATTGGTGTATGTCTGATTGGACTATGTCTGATTGGACTATGTCTGATTGGTGTATGTCTGATTGGTGTATGTCTGATTGGTGTATGCCTGATTGGACTATGTCTGATTGGTGTATGTCTGATTGGACTATGTCTGATTGGTGTATGTCTGATTGGACTATGTCTGATTGGACTATGTCTGATTGGTGTATGCCTGATTGGTGTATATCTGATTGGACTATGTCTGATTGGACTATGTCTGATTGGTGTATGTCTGATTGGTGTATGCTGATTGGTGTATGCTGATTGGTCTATGTCTGATTGGTGTATATCTGATTGGACTATGTCTGATTGGACTATGTCTGATTGGTGTATGTCTGATTGGTGTATGTCTGATTGGTGTATGTCTGATTGGTGTATGCTGATTGGTGTATGTCTGATTGGTGTATGTCTGATTGATGTATGGCTGATTGGTGTATGCTGATTGGTGTATGTATGTTCTCTACAGTGGATGAAGTCTGAGGAAGGTGGTAACAGCAGCGGCACTCCGATCCGCATCGAGGACGCCAACCAGTTTGTCCCTATGAACACCAACCCTAGTGAGGTGCTGGAGAGGAGAAACCGAGTAAGTCACAGATCTAGGATCAGCTACCCTCCATACATCTTAACCATAAACATCAGTAGGGGAAAGGCAAAACTGACCCTGGATCACTAAGGCCAACTTCAACTTAACTCCTCTCTGTCAGCTCCTTCTCTGCCTTCCACCAGAACCACAATCCTTACCATGCACTTCCTGGTTGTGTAGCTGTAAGTGATGTCACTGTTATGTCCTATCACAGATCAGAGAGCAGAACAGATTCGACATGATGACGTCCGGACCTCGCTCTCACCACCTGGCAGGCATCCCATTGGACGAACCTCGAATGGTGAGTGGCAACTCTGACAAACCAATATATCTGTTGCCACTTTGCCTGAAGTCCTGTTGGTGATACATCCATAACAGTGTCATAAACAGCAACTAAAGTGGTTCCCATTACATTTCAATACTTATTTCAATATATGACAGTCTTTTGAATTATAGGGTATATACGGCAGGCTGTGAGCATCCTTGAGGATTATGCTAAGTGATCCATATCATCCAGCCTAGATAGGCTTAGCTATTTGTTACTGCGTTTGCCAACCTTGACCAGTAGGTGGGGCTAATGTATTGTTTAGAACCAGAAGTACACATCTCTATGGCTCTGGGATTCTGTAATGACATCCGTCCTTCAACGTGCCAACTGAATCCTTTTGGATCTTCTTGGCAGCATTTTGGTGGTTGGCATCATCTCATAGCAAGGAAGTAACACAAGCCAGGTCTCTCTGCCTGTTATCAGAGTTGAGATTAAACTGATAAGTGTGATATTTGATCACTTATTAAATATTGTTCCCCTATGTCGTGTTGAAGGATCAGCCAGTCCGTGTAAAGGTAATGTCTCTACGGGCTTTTTGAATACTACAGTGTGAAGTGTTTTTTTTACCTGTTTGTCGTTTCAGTTGGTGTCCTGTTAGGTCACCTCGTCACTGTTTGTGTGTTTTTGGAGGTGGGAGTGAAATGGAGTGTTTACGCATGATAGTGCCCTCCACCAATGAATGACCAATGTTTTTCTACTTCCTTATGTCACCCAATGTGTGTTGTGCATGTTCTGATGTGGTTGTGACAGAACAGCATTCATATTAGACAGTGTCTCTTAATCATTGTTGTTGGTAAGTCATTTGAAAGTATTGGAGTGTGTTTGTGTGATATGCCCATTTCTATTGAATTGTGTGTTAATGTGTGTTGTGGTTTACGATGAACTGGCATGACTTAGTGTACTCACTCTGCTAACTTGGGAATGTATCTGTCCGTGTTAAAAGTCTGGGGAGTCTAATGTCTGATCCTATGTTAACTCCACTCTCTCTCTCCACTCTCTCTCTCCACTCTCTCTCTCCACTCTCTCTCTCTCTCTCTCCTCTCTCTCTCTCCTCTCTCTCTCCACTCTCTCTCTCCTCTCTCTCTCTCCTCTCTCTCCACTCTCTCCTCTCTCTCCACTCTCTCCTCCCTCTCCACTCTCTCCTCCCTCTCCTCTCTCCTCTCTCTCTCTCCTCTCTCTCTCTCTCCTCTCTCTCTCTCTCTCTCTCTCTCCTCTCTCTCTCTCTCTCCACTCTTTCTCCCTCCACTCTCTCTCTCTCTCCACTCTCTCTCTCTCCACTCTCTCTCTCCACTCTCTCTCCCTCCTATCCCTCTCCACTCACTCTCTCTCTCCACTCTCTCTCTCTCCACTCTCTCTCTCCACTCTCCCCTCTCTCTCTCCACTCTCTCCCTCCTCTCTCTCTCCCTACTCTCTCTTCACTCTCTCCCTCTCTCGCTCTCTCTCTACTCTCTCTCCCTCCTCTCTCTCTCTCTCCCTCCTCTCTTTACTCTCTCTCCCTCCTCTCTCTCTTTCTCCCTCCTCTCCCTCTTCACGTTCTCTCTCTCCAGCCCTACGTGGCATCAGAGGATGACCAGATGGTTCCTCTACCTCCTAACCCCTTCAGTCAGCTGTCTGAGAAAGAGATGGACGAATACACGATGAACGTAGAGAAGAGACAGCTGGGGCTGAGTGGTAAGAGAGAGTCACACAGAGAAGTCACACACCCATACAGAACCACAGAGAAAAACACACACACACACACACACATACAGAACCACAGAGAAACACACACACACACACACATACAGAACCACAGAGAAACACACACACACACACCCATACAGAACCACAGAGAAACACACACCCATACAGAACCACCGAGAAACACACACACCCATACAGAACCACAGAGAAACACAAAACCCCTGCCTGTCGTAACGTGTGTGTGCAGAAGGGAACCATCCCTCCATCCTATGACTAAGGCGGCCAACAGAACAGACAGACTGGCCCACAGCAGGTTTTCACACCCACTGTATGAGTGGGCCCGGTTGCCATGACACCATCCACCCCCTATCCCCACCTACTCTACACCAGTCCAATCTGGATTCCATATTATGCTCCTTATAGAATGTTCTTATGCTCCTTCTAGAATGTTCTGCTGCATGTCTGTGCTCACAGTAATACTATGTGCTGTTATGTATACTATGATGTTGATAGTCTGAAGAATGACTGTTTGTCTGTAATGCTATAACTCCACTGTGATAATGAATGGGTTTTGGAATGGCACTGGATTGATGTATACTTATAAACGAATAGTATTAGTAATGGCCAGATGAATGACCTGGTGGTTAAATGAACCACGTTAACCCCTTAGATTCCTCACAGTATGTACTGGAGGTACTGTACGACCACTACGTTCCATGTACCCCAACGTAGCCTGGTCCCAGATCTGTTTGTGCTGTCTTGCCTCTAACATGTGTGTCAACACTAATCTCTCACCCCCCAAACCCTCACTTCCCTCTCTCACCCCCCAACCCTACTCCTACCAACCCACTCCCTCACCCTTACCCCTCAACCCAAACCCTCTCCCCCTCCTCACCCCCTGACCCCTTACTCCCACCCCTTCAACCCTCATCCCAAACCCTCACCCACTCCTGCAGATGACGAGCACGACCTAACCTCCAACGACGCTTCCACTCTCTCTCAGTCTCTGTCCCAAACTCAGTCCCCGCAAATAACTCCAGCTAAAGAAGGTATCACACAGAGAGAACGTTGTGAAATGTGTTTGTTTGTGTGCGTTTCAACAGAACAGGTTTTTACTAAGGTTGTGCTGTGTTTTATTATGTCAAAAACACATTCTACATTCCTTTGGTTCCACTTTTACCTCAAATGTTATGATAGATAATATATATAATAAGAAAGTTATATGGAAACCTACTACATTGCTATTGTGAAATCAACTTTACTATGTTTAATCAGTGCCAATTCTATAGTGTCTTTCTTCCTCTTAATCATTAACAATGACTCAGTTTTACTTCCTGTAGTAACTACTTCCTGTCCCTTTGAACAACAAACACCAACACCACGTAACTACAGAACACTAGAGTAGCCATCAACACAGCTCCCCACAGCAAACTGCTCCGTGCGTGCGTGCGTGCGTGCGTGCGTGCGTGCGTGCGACACAATTCGTGACACCGTTTTTGACTTAAGTCAACCAGTTCTTCTCCTATGGGGGCCAAGTCGGGTCGATTGTTGCTCAGCAACCTCTTGTGATGTCACGCGTTGGTTCATTGTAGTACATTGAAATTCTCTTGTAGTAGAACAGTAGAACAGTGCTTGTAAGAACACTCTTGGTGTGGTAACTGGATCCCTGTACAGTACATAGTCACGGTCACATTAACATTGGCTGTGAAATGCACTCTATTGAAAAGGGTGATCATTGAACTTGTGTTGATTAGTTAACAGGTACCAGCTGTACTGACAGATTTCAGAGAGGGTAGGTGACATCAGTTGACACCCTCTCCAAGGTTGCTCTTGGTTCCTGGTAAATTAGGCACCGAGGGTTGCAATTTCCTCAAAATTCCCAGGTTTTCCAGAAAACCCGGTTGGAGGATTCCCAGATTCCCTGGTTATTCCTTCCTGATTCCCTGGTTATTCCTTCCTGATTCCAGTGTCTTCCAACCAGGATTTCTGGGAATTTGGAAAAGTTATCCGTAGTAGCACCTGAACATATTTTGTGGTCAAACAACATAGTATACAGGTCTGTAGCAGACACAGAATCAGGTTTATTGTTGTTGTGGTTGGTGGTGGTCTACCCTGTCTGACCTCTGACCCCTGTCCCCTGCTCTTTCCAGAGAACCACACGATGCAGAATGGCAAGGACGGCGGCGACCATGAGGTGAACG
Source organism: Salvelinus alpinus (assembly GCF_045679555.1). Lineage (NCBI taxonomy): Eukaryota > Metazoa > Chordata > Actinopteri > Salmoniformes > Salmonidae > Salvelinus > Salvelinus alpinus. Next base: position 77,089,119 of record NC_092087.1, read on the forward strand.
ACGAGCTGAGCAAACGGGTCAGTCAGCTGACCACCAGCGTGGAGAGCATTGAGGTCAAGGTCCGCACCGGCGAGAAGATCGAAGACTCCGCCCTGTCCCCCGAGAGCTCGCCCTCCAAGTCCCCCAACAAGAAGAAGAAGAAGTTCCGCACTCCCTCCTTCCTCAAGAAGAACAAAAAGAAAGAGAAAATGGAGGTCTAGAGAAAGAGAGATGGAGGGAGTGATATTAAAGCCTATATACAGTTTAAGAAGAAAGAGGGGACCCCTCCTATTTTTTGGTATGTTTTTGTTTTTGTTTTTGTCAGTGTCCTCTTTTGTCATTTAAAAAAAAAAGATTTTATTTCAATTGTGTTTTTTAACAAATTGTTCTTTTAAGTTAACATTTTTTAGAGTTGCGCGAAAAGTGATGAATTGAGTTGAGGATTCTCTTCCTCTGCCTAGAAGTGAAGGCTCATTGATTTGGGAAGGCGAGGATTAAAATGATAAAGCTGCAACAACTGATTCTGGAAAACTGACTCCTCCCCCATGTTCAATATTCACTGCCATTGGCTGATTATGTCACTTCTTCTCTGCCATTGGCTGATTATGTCATTTCTTTGGCTAATGGTTGATTATGGAATTAGAAACAGCCAATCGTATTCCTTGCTTCATAATCTCCAGCCAACACTGGCGGGTCTAGATATGCATCAGTGGTATTATTAAACTGCACAATATGGTGACTAGCTAGCGTACGGAAGCGCTTTACGCCCTTATTGTAACCATAACAACCACCATGTTCTTTTCGCTTAGATTTTCTTCTCATATGAGGTCTGCTTCTTCAATACATAGAGGACTGAAATCAGAGGCCACAAAGTAATAGTCCGACTGGAAAACTTAAATTTACACCTTTTCTTTCTTTCACTCCTGCTTCTTGTTTTCTCTTTCTCTCTCTGCCTCTCGCTTCGTTTTTCTCTTTCATCCCTCTTTTTGTTGCTCCTCTTCCTCCTCCTCTCTCACCTTCTGTTAAAAGTGAATCTATATTTACATTACCTAGCTCTCTTCTAGTCGACCTCCGACCTTCATCTCAGTTGTTCACCGCTGTTGATTCACTAAACTCACATCTCATTTTTTATTGTCCTCTTAATAATTTCATTTTTATTTTGCCAAACTAAAAGGAATAAAAAAACAATCACGTTTTAGTGAAGAATCATCATTTATATACTTTTGAATCTCATTTAGATCATAAAAACATGTCATCTCAATAAATAATATTACATTTTAGTTTTTTTAATTGAACACAATTTGGTAGTAGTCATCTCACTCAGTTTTGTGCTCATCTCTATACTTTTACAGAGAAATACAAGATGTTACGCATGTTTTTGCAAGAATCTGAATTTATATGTCTGACTACGTTGCTCTAGTGTTGCCTGCAGGTTTCTCTCAAATTATATTCTTGTTCAGATTACAAAAATACTATATAACTGAGATATATGTAAACTGGATATGTTGGGTATAGATTTTTAACTATATATTTTGTATTTTATTGTGCTGCACTTTTACTGTGGTAGGACTCTTAACACAATGTAGTTGCAGGTGGTTTCTACTATGAAGGAGATTCTAGAAGCAGAGAACCAATAGAATCTATAGAAGCAAGAAAGTAGATAGCAGGAGCAGAGTACAGAAGATACACTTTAGGTTGTGGAGAGTTGTTTCAGAAGAAAAATATATCGATTTGTGTCACGCTTGAAAAAATATTTCTCAGTTAAAAACAAGAAAATAAATAAAACAGGTCCCAATATACAAAAAGTATCTTCAGTTATAAAATATAAAATCATGGGCCTTGAGCGTGGAACTGGCGCCGTTGTTGCTATGGTGTGTATTTTGTGTGTGACTTTTTTTTTAAGCCTTATACTATATTTTTCTCCTATATTTTAAATCATGAGACAAGGGTTGAGAATCTTATCCTGCCCGCACCCGGGCGTCAAATTTAGCAAGAGTGCTCCCTGGATTGTCATTAGGCCTAAGTCACCCTTATGTCATGCCTATGACTGCTCATAAGACCACTTTGACAGCTCATAGTTGTCTAGACGTTGTTTGCGTAGCCTCTAGCCTTTCTTTTTAGTTTCTCTCTTTATTTGCATCTCAACAGCTCCTTTCACGACGTTGTCGGTTGTGGAAACTAGAACTCGTGTTATTTCTCTAGAAGATATAAATCATGGAAGAGTGATGACTAAGTGGCATATAGACACAGAGTAATACAGTTAATATACAGATGTACCAATATCCCAGCTAGCAATGTGAACTATTGGATTTGGAACATTGAGAGAGGGATGAAAGGAGTGAAGGAGAGTGGGATGGAGCGAGAGAAGGAGAGTGGGATGGAGCGAGAGAAGGAGAGGGGGGTGGAGCGAGAGAGGGATGGAGCGAGAGAAGGAGAGGGGGATGGAGTGAGAGAAGGAGAGGGGGATGAAAGGAGGGAAGGAGAAAGGCACATCTTTAGCTGTGTAAATAGCCCTATCATCTGTATCACAGCAGAGTTGAGCTTTTTGGTCTCACAGTTACATGAACAGCTGGGAAAAGGGCTGTGTGTGAGTTTTAGAAAATGTAAAAGTGTATGTGTGGGGTGGGGTTTTAGGGAGAACTATGACATCAACACCACGTTTTTAGAATTACTCACAATTGTACCCTTTTTTTCATACCATTTCTCCTTTTTGACACAGTTCTTATTTTTCATCTTTCCATTTGTATCAGACAGGTTTTCAGTTCAGTTTTTTTTGTTTACCAAGTACTAGGTTTCTCCTTCCTTATTAACCATTTACAGTACGAGAGTTTACAAACCGCTCTCAGATTAATTGAATTTGCATTTGCGTTCTTTTATTTACTTTTCTCTCCCATCTACCGACCATTTGCACCTTTGTTTTACTAACTAATGCCTCTGTCCACCATTTTGTTTCTGTTTATAAAAAAAAAAGAAAGGATCGCTTTAGCATGCAAGTAATGAGCCAAGCCCTCCCTCCCTGTGAACAAAAATCCTATTAGAAATGGTTCTTCTATAATGGAGTTGCTTTCAGATGTGTTGCTAATCAGTGTAAATTCACAAAATAAAACTGTATTTTAAGAAACGGGGGCTTTATTTTTCATTTCCATGTCTTGTTAAACTGATTGACGTGGCGGACTCCTTTTATGGAGTCATTTTAGTGCCAAAAGAAATTGAATTCCGATTCAATTTATTTTGGCGCGAAAATCACCCCGTAATCACCTACAATCCACGTTCATGAACACTCGTATCATTCTTCCACCTGTCTGTCTTTATGTTAACATAATCCATCCACAATCATTTTAAGTTTAACTCATAAACTAAAAGATCTAGTGTGCACATGGGGACGCAATCAAATATATTGTATGTTTTTTGAAAGTTGTTTCTCGGTGTACTGATATTATCCTGTACATACACAACCAGTATACACACGTACTATGCAGGTTTCAACGATATATAGAGAACATAGTCCATATGAAAGATGAACAACTGTCAAATTATGCAAAATCCCCTTCAGTGTAAAACCTGGAAGCCAGAAGCATATGTCCAGACGTTATACTGAGACGTATTGGAGGTGATGGAGAAGCTACTGAACAAATATTAAGTATCAATCAACCAACCATTATATAGCACAGAGAGGGTGACATATATTTTGTAATATATATATGTATGTATGTATTGATAATGCACAGGATAACTTACATATGGCTGCATGTATGTTTGTTTGTTTTGTTTGCTTGGCTGTGTGTGAAAGAGCGGGGGAGTGTGTGACGCTAGCAAAGGCACAGATAGGACATCTTGAAAAGAAGGACCTAAACTACTGACTTGACTGGGACCTAAACTACTGACTTGACTGGGACCTAAACTACTGACTTGACTGGGACCTAAACTACTGACTTGACTGGGACCTAAACTACTGACTTGACTGGGACCTAAACTATTGACTTGACTGGGACCTAAACTAATGACTTGACTGGGACCTAAACTACTGACTTGACTGGGACCTAAACTAGTGACTTGACTGGGACCTAAACTACTGACTTGACTGGGACCTAAACTATTGACTTGACTGGGACCTAAACTACTGACTTGACTGGGACCTAAACTACTGATTTGACTGGGACCTAAACTACTGACTTGACTGGGACCTAAACTACTGACTTGACTGGGACCTAAACTATTGACTTGACTGGGACCTAAACTATTGACTTGACTGAGACCTAAACTACTGACTTGACTGGGACCTAAACTACTGACTTGATTGGGACCTAAACTACTGACTTGACTGGGACCTAAACTACTGACTTGACTGGGACCTAAACTATTGACTTGACTGGGACCTAAACTACTGACTTGACTGGGACCTAAACTACTGACTTGACTGGGACCTAAACTACTGACTTGACTGGGACCTAAACTACTGACTTGACTGGGACCTAAACTACTGACTTGACTGGGACCTAAACTACTGACTTGACTGGGACCTAAACTATTGACTTGACTGGGACCTAAACTATTGACTTGACTGGGACCTAAACTATTGACTTGACTGGGACCTAAACTATTGACTTGACTGAGACCTAAACTACTGACTTGACTGGGACCTAAACTATTGACTTGACTGGGACCTAAACTATTGACTTGACTGAGACCTAAACTACTGACTTGACTGGGACCTAAACTACTGACTTGATTGGGACCTAAACTACTGACTTGACTGGGACCTAAACTACTGACTTGATTGGGACCTAAACTACTGACTTGACTGGGACCTAAACTACTGACTTGACTGGGACCTAAACTATTGACTTGACTGGGACCTAAACTATTGACTTGACTGAGACCTAAACTACTGACTTGACTGGGACCTAAACTACTGACTTGATTGGGACCTAAACTACTGACTTGACTGGGACCTAAACTACTGACTTGACTGGGACCTAAACTATTGACTTGACTGGGACCTAAACTACTGACTTGACTGGGACCTAAACTACTGACTTGACTGGGACCTAAACTAGTGACTTGACTGGGACCTAAACTATTGACTTGACTGGGACCTAAACTACTGACTTGACTGGGACCTAAACTACTGACTTGACTGGGACCTAAACCACTGACTTGACTGGGACCTAAACTATTGACTTGACTGGGACCTAAACTACTGACTTGACTGGGACCTAAACTACTGACTTGACTGGGACCTAAACTATTGACTTGACTGGGACCTAAACTATTGACTTGACTGAGACCTAAACTACTGACTTGACTGGGACCTAAACTACTGACTTGATTGGGACCTAAACTACTGACTTGACTGGGACGTAAACTACTGACTTGACTGGGACCTAAACTATTGACTTGACTGGGACCTAAACTACTGACTTGACTGGGACCTAAACTACTGACTTGACTGGGACCTAAACTAGTGACTTGACTGGGACCTAAACTATTGACTTGACTGGGACCTAAACTACTGACTTGACTGGGACCTAAACTACTGACTTGACTGGGACCTAAACTATTGACTTGACTGGGACCTAAACTATTGACTTGACTGAGACCTAAACTACTGACTTGACTGGGACCTAAACTACTGACTTGATTGGGACCTAAACTACTGACTTGACTGGGACCTAAACTACTGACTTGACTGGGACCTAAACTACTGACTTGACTGGGACCTAAACTACTGACTTGACTGGGACCTAAACTACTGACTTGACTGGGACCTAAACTATTGACTTGACTGGGACCTAAACTATTGACTTGACTGAGACCTAAACTACTGACTTGACTGGGACCTAAACTACTGACTTGATTGGGACCTAAACTACTGACTTGACTGGGACCTAAACTACTGACTTGACTGGGACCTAAACTATTGACTTGACTGGGACCTAAACTACTGACTTGACTGGGACCTAAACTACTGACTTGACTGGGACCTAAACTAGTGACTTGACTGGGACCTAAACTATTGACTTGACTGGGACCTAAACTACTGACTTGACTGGGACCTAAACTATTGACTTGACTGGGACCTAAACTATTGACTTGACTGGGACCTAAACTACTGACTTGACTGGGACCTAAACTACTGACTTGACTGGGACCTAAACTATTGACTTGACTGGGACCTAAACTATTGACTTGACTGGGACCTAAACTACTGACTTGACTGGGACCTAAACTACTGACTTGACTGGGACCTAAACTACTGACTTGACTGGGACCTAAACTACTGACTTGACTGGGACCTAAACTACTGACTTGACTGGGACCTAAACTACTGACTTGACTGGGACCTAAACTATTGACTTGACTGGGACCTAAACTACTGACTTGACTGGGACCTAAACTAGTGACTTGACTGGGACCTAAACTACTGACTTGACTGGGACCTAAACTAGTGAATTGACTGGGACCTAAACTACTGACTTGACTGGAACCTAAACTACTGACTTGACTGGGACCTAAACTACTGACTTGACTGGGACCTAAACTACTGACTTGACTGGGACCTAAACTATTGACTTGACTGGGACCTAAACTATTGCCTTGACTGAGACCCACCATGATATTTCTTCTGTGACTCGCCTAAATGTATGTGTATCTATCACAAATGTAATGTGTACGCATCACCTCCAAAGAGTCGTGATTCTGCCAAACCTTCTAGAACTGGACCGAATAAATCCAAGAGTTCATTTCATGCTGATGTTACCCAATTACAGTGCACAGTGTTGACACAAAAGCCGACTTTATTGCACGGTAAACATGGGACTGTTAGTGGAGTTGCTCGGCGGCTGCGGGGGGTGGGTGCCGTTGTGCCTTGACTGCATTTTTCCTCTGCAAATAAATAAAATATGAAAAATAAAAGCAACTTACCATGACTTTGTGCTTCCTAAATCTGACTGGGAGTGTGTGTGGGGGAGGGGAGAGAGGCTAAGAGTTAGTGGAGTACAGCAATATTACCCGTTCACTTCTCCTCTCACCCGCTTCCCTTAAGTGTTGCGTTTGCTTCTGTGATTTGTCGACAGAAATCATTGCATTGAACTCTGACCCTGACGTTAATGAATGTGATTTGATAATGGCACTTTGTTGAGTAAATGTAGACTTTGCTGCACTGAACATTAAAGGCGAACAAGTCAAGAGGTCTGATGCTATGATGTCCGTAGTTCATTCAACCCCTCAGCTAACACTTGTGTAGTGTACAATTCTCAGACCAATTCTTGCTTGTCAACGTCAACTCATTGCCTAATGCTTGCTTGTATATTTGAATTATCTTTATGGAGTGAGATAAACATTGCTTAGTCTTGTTATGAGCCGCATGTGAGGTATATATGCCACAGGAGGTTGGTGGCACCTTAATTAGGAAGGCGGGCTCGTGGTAATGGCTGGAGTAGAATAGGAGGAATGGTATCAGATACATTAAACCACGTGGGTTGATGCCATTCCATTCACTCCGTTCCAGCCATTGTTATTCACCGTCCTCCCCTCAGCAGCCTCCACTGATATATACTGTATATACGCATATGAAATATTACTGCCCACTACACTGGACACACTGACACTCGATGGGGGAACCGGGAGGGTGTCACGGTGCCGTGGTGTCTGTTGAGGGTAGCACCCAAACAATGGCCTCTGTTGACCAGTTCCACATAGTCATACAGTAGCATATGGGGAGGGGGGGGGGGCTAGCCTACTGTCCTACTAGTCCCTGTCATGGGGGGTCTATTGGGGGAAGCTGTTAAGGGTCTACTGTAGTCCACACTATAGATGTTATGAATGGGGATACTTTGCTAGCACGTGTCACCATGTCATGGGGGAGGGGTCTATTCAGGAGAAGCATCTTGTTTAGTGGTCCCGTGTTCCTCCATATTCATCTGAGTGGTGCCTGGCCTACTGTAGATGCTACTATGTTAATGCTAACCCGTGTCATGGGGGGTCTGTTTCATGGGGGGAAGGGGTGGCAGTCCAAAAATTCAGCCACACAAATGTATGTAGAACTGTGTGTGTGTGTGAGTGTGTATCATGTCGACTCCCCCTGGCTGTGCATCCATCTGGATGAGCCCCGGCTCATGGTTGTGACACTCACAGCACGACTCCGTCTGGAGAACAGAAGCACAGGGGCACTGCCTCTCACCCCCACCCCCCTGTACCCCCGTTCCCAGTTCTCTATCCCCTCTCTACAGGACACCCCTTGCCCCCTCTCTCTACCCCCTCGCCCCCTGTCTCTACCACCTCGCCCCCTCTCTCTACCCCCTCGCCCCCTCTCTCTACCCCCTCGCCCTCTCTCTCTCTACCTCCTCACCCTCTCTCCCCCATCCCCTCGCCCCCTCTCTCTCCCCCCTTGCCTCCTCTCTCTAACCCCTCACTCTCTCTACCCCCTCTATCCTTCCCTAGTATCCAGTCACCTCTCTCTACCCCCCTCTATCCCTCCCTAATATCCGGTCCCCTCTCTCTACCCCCCCCATCCCTCCCTAGTATCTGGTCCCTTCTCTCTACCCCCTTGTCCCCTCTCTCTATCCCTCTCTAGTATCCGGTCCCCTCTCTCTACCCCCTCGTACCCTCTCTCTACCCCCTCTATCCCTCTCTAGAATCCGGTCCCCTCTCTCTACCCTCTCTGTATCTCTCTCTGTATCCTCGCACCCCTCTCTACCCACTCAATAACCCCTCTCACTATATCCCCTCACCTCTCTCTATCCTCTCTTTCCCCAACCTCTATCCTCTCCCCTATGTCTCTACCCCCTCTGTCTACCTCTCACCCCCTTCTCTCCACCCATCACTCAACACCCTCCACCAACCCCGTGCCCTGTCTGCGTTGCCGCTGCTTAATGCTGTGTAACTGTGCATGTTCAGAAATATAAAAACACCTCCTAGATGAGACTGTACAGACAGATGCTTTCTCTCGCTCTCTGTCAGCCTGTGTCCTGTGTTTATAGATGGTTGAGTGGTTCCTCTGATGATTATGTTGTGTCCCAAATGGCACTCTATTCCCTATATAGTGCACTACTATTACCTATGGGCCCTTGCCAAACGTAGTGCACTATATAGGGAATAGGGTGCCATTTGGGATACAAATTCTGTTTCCTTCACAGCTCTGAACAGGCTAACTGTGGCTCTGTTTAATGCTTCTGCATTTGACGACTAGCTAGTCTAGATATAGAATAAAAAGAAGCTCCACTACCATTGTGATGAAAGATTTAAATGAAGTAGAGAGTGAGAGGAGTCACTGGCATGGATTCCCCCTAACCACAATGACATGATGTTATTTAAGCAATAAGGCCCGAGGGGGTGTGGTATATGGCCAATATACCACGGCTAAGGTATATGGTGGTATATTGGCCATATACCACAAACCCGAGATGCCTTATTGCTATTATAAACTGGTTACCAACGTAATTAGAGCAGGAAAAACACGTGTTTTGTCATACCCGTGGTAGACGATGTGATATACCACGGCTGTCAGCCAATCAGCATTCATGGTTCAAACCACCCAGTTTATAATCTCTTATTGACTCAAACACACACTCGAATATTGACTCAGATGACTCAGTATGATGTCATGCGATATTGTGCTTAACCAGACTGGGTTAGTTATGTTGAGTTAGGTTGAGCTGGGTTGGGCCAGAAGACCAGATGGCACTCAATTGCATATTCCTCGCATCCTCTTTCCTCGTCTCCTTCTCAAAACCCATTGGATGAGAAAGCCAAAGGTCCCTCCCCTCCGACCTTCTCGTCCAATGGGTTTTGAGAAGGAAACGAGGAGAGATGACGCAAGGAGTATGCAATTGTGAAAAGGTCATGGACTGCTCAATGCCTGCCCTGCCCTGTCCTGCTCTGTCCTGTCCTGTCCTGTCCTGTCCTGCCCTGTCCTGCCCTGCTCTGTCCTGCCCTGCCCTGCTCTGTCCTGCTCTTTCCTACCCTGTCCTGCTATGTCCTACCCTGCCCTGTCCTGCTCTGTCCTACCCTGCTCTGTCCTGCCCTGTCCTGCTCTATCCTGCTCTGTCCTGCCCTGTCCGGTCCTGCTCTGTCCTGTCCTGCTCTGTTCTGCCCTATCCTGCTCTGTCCTGCCCTGTCCGGTCCTGTCCTGCTCTGCCCTGTCCTGCTCTGTCCTGCTCTGCCCTGTCCTGCTCTGCCCTGTTCTGCTCTGTCCTGTTCTGCCCTGTCCTGCCCTGTCCTGCCCTGTCCTGTTCTGCCCTGTTCTGCAAACTCCCTTCTCTGCCCTGATCTCCAGTGTCTTCAGCAACATTTCTTCACAATGGACACATGTGACAGTGGATGTTTGGCAGCGAGTGCGAGGATGTGTGAGTAGGAGAGGTGTGTGTGTGTGTGTGTGTGTGTGTGTGTGTGTGTGTGTGTGTGTGTGTGTGTCGAGTCAGGGAGGGTCTCAGTACAGTCAGTACAGATGTATCCCTCATCAGTAAAGGTTCTGAATAGAGGAGAATAGGAGAGGGAGAACGGATACAGGAAGAATCCTCTCACCCCTCCTATCCTCTCCTTTCTCACCCTGACAGAAGGAGAGTCTCTGGGGAGTCACACTTACATTTCCTCCCTCCCTATCCCACCCCTCCATCGTCTCCCTCCAAATCTCTACAGGCCCGGCTGTCTGGGCGGAGAGAGAGAAAGAGAGAGCGAAAGGAGGAAGTGAAAGAGCGAGGAGAGAGAGTTTAGTTGAGTTCTCTCCAACAGGAAATTACCCATGTTGTTTTCAGAGTGCCCTAATCCCTTTTTAATATCAGGTTGTGGGGCTGCCAGGGGGAGGCGGAGAGGAGGAGCAGATAGGTGGGAAAAGAGAGGAAAACAGAGAGAGAGAAAGACAAAGAAAGAAAGAAAGGAGAGAGAGAAACAGAGAGGGACAACAAGATATCCTCCGTGTACAATGTAAAACACCAAATAATGCATGCAGAGCAGAATTAGGCCGATACCCACTAATTATCAAAATCCAGAAAAGAGACGTTAAATTCTACAACCTCCTAAAAGGAAGTGATTCCCAAACCTTCCATAACAAAGCCATCACCTACAGAGAGATGAACCTGGAGAAGAGTCCCCTAAGCAAGCTGGACCTGGTGCTCTGTTCACAAACACAAACAGATCCCACAGAGCCCAAGGAAAGCAACACAATTAGACCCAACCAAATCATGAGAAAACAAAAAGATAATTACTTGACACATTGGAAAGAATTAACAAAAAAACTGAGCAAACTAGAATGTTATTTGGCCCTAAACAGAGAGTACACAGTACCTAACCACTGACTGACCCAAACTTAAGGAAAGCTTTGACTACGTACAGACTCAGTGAGCATAGTAGCCTTGCTTTTGAGAAAGGCCGCTGGTGGCAGACCTGGCTCTCAAGAGAAGACAGGCTATATGCACACTGCCAACAAAATGAGGTGGAAACTGAGCTGCACTTCCTAACCTCCTGCCAAATGTATGACCATATTAGAGACACATATTTCCCCCAGATTACACAGACCCACAAATAATTTGAAAACAAACCCAATCTTGATAAACTCCCATATCTACTGGGAGTTACCACAGTGTGCCATCACAGCAGCAAGATTTGTGACCTGTTGCCACAAGAAAAGGGCAACCAGTGAAGAACAAACACCATTGTAAATACAACCAATATTTATTTATTTTCCATTTTGTACTTGAACTATTTGGAACTTTTGTGAGTGTAATGTTTACTGTTATTTTTTATTGTTTATTTCACTTTTGTTTATTATCTACTTCACTTGCTTTGGCAATGTTAACATATGTTTCCCATGCCAATAAAGCCCTTAAATTGAATTGAATTGAAATTGAATTGAGAGAGCAAGACATGGTGTTGGGCGGGGGGTAGAGGTAAAGGAGACAGAGGGAAAATGGAGACAAAAGACAAACCAGGACAGCCTAAAAGATTCCATCCTCTGTCTGTCTGTCTGTCTGTCTGTCTGTCTGTCTGTCTGTCTGTCTGTCTGTCTGTCTGTCTGTCTGTCTGTACATAACTAATAATACTGTACTATGTGCTATTAGATGTGAATATAATTGTGGCGAAGGAAAAGAAACAAAATAGCATTCTTCATTGGTAAAAGCTCCTAATATGTTTCGGGGATATACATGTGGTGCGTGTGGCCAGCTCAACTAGTGGACAGATAGACATGACAGCAAGACAGGGACAAGAAGGATTCCAAGCCATTAATCAGTGTCACTTAGTAGAAATCTATCCTCCCATTAGCCTGCCACTGTGGAGATAGGCAGTACAATGAGACGGAACACCCTGGAGACAGAACTCACAGTACAGGGGTCATACCTTACTGACCTCTACGGATGAGGCACCATCACTGTGTCAGGAGGGTGAGGTCTGTATCTCCCCCCCCCCCCCCCCAGAGCATGCCAGTAGTCACCCACAGGTTGAGGGGGTGAGAGGCTGAGGGGGTGGGAGAGAAAGAGAAAGGGAGGGAAACAGAGAAAGGAGAGAGAGAGAAAAGACATGGTGCCGTCTCCATTAAATCCTTTGTCGTGATCACGTACCTCCTTCCTAGCCCCCTCCACTTAGTCCCCTGCGGCTGCAATGACCTCTTTTCACAGGCCGGTTGGTGACACACACAGTATGTATAGAGGATCTGGATCACAGTTACAGTGCTATTTGGGTTGTTAATTGGATTCGTTATGACATTTCTTGATTTATTTGTCTTTTTACTTTTTTTGTGGACATTTATCTGCATTGTAAGGTGCAACATAAGCATTTCACTGCACCAGCGATAACATTCGTTAAGTTGTGTACGTGACCAATAAACTTTGATTTGATTGGATTTGACACTCACTCATACATACACATGACTACATGCTTTCTCGCTCTCTCTCTCTCTCTCTCTCTCTCTCTCTCTCTCTCTCTCTCTCTCTCTCTCTCTCTCTCTCTCTCTCTCTCTCTCTCTCTCTCTCTCTCTCTCTCTCTCTCTCTCTCTCACCCAACATACATACCCAAACACACATGCTTTCTCTTCCTCCCCGACTCCCCACCGTCTCTCTCCCTCCTCCACACACAGAGGAACCTGCCGTATTATATGAACTGTGTAGGCGGCTGCCGCGTCACAAACACGCCAACTGTCACAATGCACACGCTGTGGCTTCATCCCAGGTTGTCAAGCCACTCACTACACAGACGATCGATCCCCTGAGTTAAGTCAGTGTCAGCCTCCAGTGGGTCATGATATAGGACCCCACTCTGTAAGACTGGATACAGGGCATCAGGCCATGGGGGGGGGGGTGTATTCCAGAGGCAGTATGTAGAAAAAGCCATGGCATATGGCTTACATCGTTTTCATGCTTTCACTCGTGCCCTGTGGATGGGGGCCTTGTCATCCCATGGGGGCATAGCCATGGTAGCCAAAATAAGGGCCTGCCCATTACATGACCCTAAGCATGATGGGATATTAATTGCTTAATTAACTCAGGAACCACACCTGTGTGGAAGCACCAGTTTTCAATATACTTTGTATCGCTCGTTTAATCAAGTGTTTCCATTATTTTGGCTTTAAAAAAATATTGAATTTTTTTAACCTTTATTTAACTAGGCAAGTCAGTTAAGAACAAATTCTTATTTACAATGACGGCCTACCCCAGCCAAACCCGGATGACGCTGGGCCAATTGTGCGCCGCCCTATGCGGCTCCCAATCATGGCCGGCTGTGATACAGCCTGGATTCGAACCAGGGTGTCTGTAGTGTCGCCTCAAGCACTGAGAGGCAGTTACCTGTATCTTCCTTATGTATTATCTGTAATCATCTAGAGATTATCCCTTATTGAATCCTGTACTGTTGTTCAAGTACATGTTGTGTTACGAAACTAAAAGATGTACGTTGGCGGGTTTATCGTAAACATTATCACAACATTCATAATCATTCATTATACAGCACGGCTTGGAACGCTGCTCGTACAATCAGCATCCAGGATCCAACTACCCATTTTACAAACATTATTGCAACATTCATAATGGTCATTTAGGTATTTGTTTAGTAGGCTAAATGGTGGTACTCTTATCCAGGCCTGACCGACAAGCACAAATATTACAAGAACACATTCTTCTGAAAGTACACTGGGGGAAGGTGCCATAACAGTACAGTGAGTTCTGTGGGTCAGGTGGAACCTTTAACAGTTAAGGCATGCAACAGCAAAGTCCTTGAATCATCCTAATGACATTACTAAACAATAAATGGTTTCAAGATAGGCACGTAAGTCCACTATCTTTCTCTTTCTCTCCATCCAACACCTTCCCTTGTTAATTTCTGTACATGTAACCTCGTAGAGGTCGTAGGTGGTGGGCCAGTGAGTGGGGGGGTTGGTCGGGTCAGGGGGTCAGGTGACCGCAGTAAGGGAGGGGTGTGTTGGGGGGGTGGCTCAGCTCTCTAAGCACCCGTCTCCGCCAAGCCTTTCAACGGGGGACTGAAATAAACTCCATAGGAGGGCATGCTCCCTTCACAGGCGTCTGTTACGTACCCCTGACTACAAAAACTGTAGAGGAGTAGCCATCTGCACCCTTTGTCTGGGGTCTGGCGCCCCCCTTCTCCCTGCTTCACACACACCCCCTCTAGTCGACTCCCCCAGCCAGCCAGCATGCCTGGCTGCCCAGTGAGGGAGAAGAAGGTATTATTTGGAGAGGAGAGGGGGAGGTGAGGCAGAGGGAGTTTAGGTCTTGGCTCTATATTCCTGTCTCCTTCTCTCTCTCTCTTTCTACTTCTCTTTCTCCGTCTATTTCTCTCTGTCTTTGTCTGTATGTTTCTCTCTCTCTTCCCCTCTCTCGCTTCTCTCTCTCTCTACCCCTCTCTCTTTTCCTCTCTCTCTTCTCCTCTCTCTCTCTACCCCTCTCTCTTCCCCTCTCTCTTTTCCTCTCTCTCTCTTCCCCTCTCTCTCTTCTCCTCTCTCTCTTCTCCTCTCTCTCTTCCCCTCTCTCTCCTCCCCTATCTCTCTTCTCCTCTCTCTCTTCTCCTCTCTTTCTTCCCCTCTCTCTCTTCCCCTCTCTCTCTTCCCCTCTCTCTCTTCTCCTCTCTCTCTTCTCCTCTCTCTCTTCCCCTCTATCTCTTCTCCTCTCTCTCTTCCTCTCTCTTTTCCTCTCTCTCTTCTCCTCTCTCTCTCTTCCCCTCTCTCTTCTCCTCTCTTTCTTCCCCTCTCTCTCTTCCCCTCTCTCTCTTCTCCTCTCTCTCTTCCCCTCTCTCTTCTCTCTCTCTTCCCCTCTCTCTTCCCCTCTCTCTTCTCCTCTCTCTCTTCCCCTCTCTCTCTTCTCCTCTCTCTCTTCCCCTCTCTCTTCTCCTCTCTCTCTTCCCCTCTCTCCCCCTCTCTCTTCTCCTCTCGCTCTCTTCCCCTCTCTCTTCTCCTCTCTCTCTTCCCCTCTCTCTCTTCTCCCCTCTCTCTTCTCCTCTCTCTCTTCCCTTCTCTCTTCTCCTCTCTCTCTTCCCCTCTCTCTTCCCCTCTCTCTCTTCCCCTCTCTCTCTTCTCCTCTCTCTCTTCCCCTCTATCTCTTCTCCTCTCTCTCATCTCCTCTCTTTCTTCCCCCCTCTCTCTTCTCCTCTCTCTCTCTTCCCCTCTCTCTTCTCCTCTCTCTCTTCCCCTCTCTCTCTTCCCCTCTCTCTCTTCTCCTCTCTCTCTTCCCCTCTCTCTTCTCTCTCTCTTCCCCTCTCTCTTCCCCTCTCTCTTCCCCTCTCTCTTCTCCCCTCTCGCTTCCCCTCTCTCGCTTCTCCACTCTCTCTTCCCCTCTCTCTTCTCTCTCTCTTCCCCTCTCTCTTCTCCTCTCTCTCTCTTCCCCTCTCTCTTCCCCTCTCTCTCTTCCCCTCTCTCTCTTCTCCTCTCTCTCTTCTCCTCTCTCTCTCTGCCCCTCTCTCTCTTCTCCTCTCTCTCTTCCCCTCTCTCTCTTCTCCTCTCTCTCTTCTCCTATCTCTCTGTTCCCCTCTCTCTTCTCCTTTCTCTCTTCCCCTCTCTCTTCTCCTCTCTCTCTTCCCCTCTCTCTCTTCTCCTCTCTCTCTTCTCCTCTCTCTTATCCTCTCTCTCTTCCCCTCTCTCTTCTCCTCTCTCTCTCTCTTCCCCTCTCTCTTCTCCTCTCTCTCTTCCCCTCTCTCTTTCCCCCTCTCTCTCTTCTCCTCTCTCTTCCCCTCTCTCTTCTCCTCTCTCTCTTCCCCTCTCTCTTTTCCCCTCTCTCTCTTCTCCTCTCTCTTACCCTCTCTCTCTTCCCCTCTCTCTCTTCTCCTCTCTCTCTCCCTCTCTCTCTTCCCCTATCTCTCTTCCCCTCTCTCTTCTCCTCTCTTTCTTCCCCTCTGGGTGAAAATACTGGAACTTATTGAGCAGTCAATGCAAATAGTCACTTCACCGTCTGAAGGGACCTAGAATGTGTTTCAGTTTGAGGCTGTGGCCTCTCTACTCTCCTGCAGCTGTTGCCCAGTATGAAATATCAACTTTTCACTCTTTTCTTTCTCTCTTTCTTTCGCTCTGTCTCTCTCTCCCACTCCCTCTCTCTCAATCACACAACGAGGCCCTGTGTGTCTTTGCCCTCGTTGATTGATTCTGTAGAATAGTTCACATAGCTTATTGTCCCGTCTCAAGACTTGGGACCAAAATGACTGACTGACTGACTGGTTGTCCTTGAAGGAGGGATAATGTTTGAATTGTTCAGGCAGGGCAATAATTCTCTGTGAAGTTGTTTTCAGCAAAGTCCACTAACTGACAACTGACATCAATGGGTTTTTATTGGTTTTCATTCTGAATATCGACTATTCTGTATAGACAAAATAAACAACTCAACTGCCAACGGTCACAACTCATTTTAATGTCCAAGCGGAGGCACAGAACGGATCAAAAAAGAAGGAAGGAATGAAAAAAGGATACAAATCCTCCCAATGTCAGAGTGTAAAACCCCCCATAGAAATTAGGCACTAAAGAATATTAGGCTTTGTCCTTAATGGCACCCTATTCTTTATGTAGTGTACTGCTTTTGACCAGGGCCTTTCAAATCCCCTGGAGTAAAATATCAGCAGGCAGAGATGATGACCGGGAGGTTAGGATGATCACCACAATGCACGTGAAATCACCATTCTGAGACGAGGACACTAAAAGGGATGAATAGGGGGCTTCTTTTAATAAAGCACAGATGCTCAATGGAGGAGAGGGAGAGAGAGGGAACCCTCCCTTCTGTCTATATCTATAAGCCTTGGCTGAATCTGCATTGGCCCGTCACTCACTGCAATAGAGAAGTAGAGCAAACAGCCCCCTTCATCTCTCCATTGGCCCTGTCACTCACTGCAATACAGCCCCCTTCATTCCTTCATTGTCTGAGCCTAACAGGCTAACTGGCTAACTGGCTAACAGTGAATGGGAAACCTAGTTTTGGCTATGGGGGCTATGGGCAAGATCCCTGGTCTGCACTCTCCCTGCCTGGGCTGAGCTCCTATTGTTCAGCGCTCTGGGTACCAGGGTTACATCCATCCTGGTTCATCCTGGTTCTTAGGGAGGAAAGAGCTCCCATAGTTCCTGACCAAGAGATTGATTTGGGGATTAGGCTATGACGATACCGGACTGGGCCATGGGTGGTTGATGGAATTAGAGAGATAGATTGGGCTACTCAGACTGGGGGGGGGGGGGGGGGGTGCAGGGGGATGGAGTGTGTGTGTGTGTGTTTCCTATGTGTGTGCCTCTCCAGTTTAAACGGTCCCTCCTAACTGAACCACCAAAAAGTTTTCTCGCTAAATGGGGCGGTTAAAATGTCAGAGTGATGTGAAGTGGGCGGATCATGAGGCCTAGATGATGATGTCGCTGTTGTCGGGGGCAACACTCCGGCCTTAGAATCCTCAGAATGATTAATGGCTACCCAGACCGCTTCACTCCCACCACTGACTGGGTCAAAGTAACTGCAAGATTTTTTGGGGGGGGGGCTGAAAAGGGAGGGAAGTTTTAGTATAAATAAAGCAGTGGTCACTATGTTGATCTAAGACATGTTCTGGACTATCAATAAAGGACTATTGTGGGACTCGTTCTGATCTCTTGTGTAGATTATTCAATTATTTCTGTATTCGTATTGTGTTTGCCAGACATTCTACTGTACCATTGGAGCTAGTAACATAAGCACTTCACTGCAACCGCTATAACACCAGCAAATCTGTGTACGCGATCAATAAACTTAGATTTGATAACGGACTAAGCGTATTATAGCTAAGTAATTTATCATTTATAGCTAAGTAAAGTTTCAATGCCATACAACTCTCCTTCCGTGGCCTCCAACTGCTCTTAAACGCAAGTTAAACTAAATGCATGCTATTCAACCGATCACTACCAGCACCTGCTCGCCCGTCCAGCATCACTACTCTGGACGGCTCTGACTTAGAATACGTGGACATCTACAAATACCTAGGTGTCTGGTTAGACTGTAAACTCTCCTTCCAGACTCACATTAAGCATCTCCAATCCCAAATTAAATCTAGAATTGGCTTCCTATTTCGCAACAAAGCATCCTTCACTCATGCTGCCAAACATACCCTCGTAAAACTGACCATCCTACCGATCCTCGACTTCGGCGATGTCATCTATAAAATAGCCTCCAACACTCTACTCAAAAAACTGGATGCAGTCTATCACAGTGCCATCCGTTTTGTCACCAAAGCCCTATACACTACCCACCATTGTGACCTGTACACTCTCGTTGGTTGGCCCTCGCTTCATACTTGTCGCCAAACCCACTGGCTCCAGGTTATCTACAAGACCCTGCTAGGTAAAGCCCCGCCTTATCTCTGCTCACTGGTCTCCATAGCAGCACCCACCCGTAGCACGCGCTCCAGCAGGTATATCTCACTGGTCACCCCCAAAGCCAATTCCTCCTTTGGTCGTCTTTCCTTCCAGTTCTCTGCTGCCAATGACTGGAACAAACTGCAAAAAACTCTGAAGCTGGAGACTCATATCTCCCTCACTAGCTTTAAGCACCAGCTGTCAGAGCAGCTCACAGATCATTGCACCTGTACATAGCCCATCTGTAAACAGCCCACTCTATCTACCTATCCCATCCCCATACAGTATTTATTTATTTATCTTGCTCCTTTGCACCCCAGTATCTGTACTTGCACATTCATCTTCTGCACATCTACCATTCCAGTGTTTAATTGCTATATTGTAATTACTTCGCCACCATGGCCTATTTATTGCCTTAACTCCCTTATCTTACCTCATTTGCACTCTTTTTGTTTTCTTTTGTTCTACTGTATTATTGACTATGTTTTGTTTATTCCATGTGTAACTCTGTGTTGTTGTATGTGTCGAATTGCTATGCTTTATCTTGGCGAGGTCGCAGTTGCAAATGAGAACTTGTTCTCAACTAGCCTATCTGGTTAAATAAAGGTGAAATAAAATTTTAAAAAATTTGTTTTTCTAGAAGTTGCTAGTACTGTAGTTCCAGAGGTGTTACAGTCTGATGACAGAGGTGTTACAGCCTGATGACAGAGGTGTTAGTCTGATGACAGAGGTGTTACAGCCTGATGACAGAGGTGTTACAGCCTGATGACAGAGGTGTTACAGCCTGATGACAGAGGTGTTACAGCCTGATGACAGAGGTGTTACAGTCGGATGACAGAAGTGTTACAGCCTGATGACAGAGGTGTTACAGCCTGATGACAGAGGTGTTACAGCCTGATGACAGAGGTGTTACAG
This sequence comes from Salvelinus alpinus, assembly GCF_045679555.1. Lineage (NCBI taxonomy): Eukaryota > Metazoa > Chordata > Actinopteri > Salmoniformes > Salmonidae > Salvelinus > Salvelinus alpinus. The sequence goes on from NC_092087.1 coordinate 77,108,797, forward strand.
TCGGATGACAGAGGTGTTGCAGCCTGATGACAGAGGTGTTACAGTCGGATGACAGAGGTGTTACAGTCTGATGACAGAGGTGTTGCAGTCTGATGACAGAGGTGTTACAGCCTGATGACAGAGGTGTTACAGTCTGATGACAGAGGTGTTACAGTCGGATGACAGAGGTGTTACAACCTGATGACAGAGGTGTTACAGTCTGATGACAGATGTGTTACAGCCTGATGACAGAGGTGTTACAGCCTGATGACAGAGGTGTTACAGTCTGATGACAGAGGTGTTACAGTCGGATGACAGAGGTGTTACAGCCTGATGACAGAGGTGTTACAGCCTGATGACAGAGGTGTTACAGTCTGATGACAGAGGTGTTACAGCCTGATGACAGAGGTGTTACAGTCTGATGACAGAGGTGTTACAGCCTGATGACAGAGGTGTTACAGCCTGATGACAGAGGTGTTACAGCCTGATGACAGAGGTGTTACAGTCTGATGACAGAGGTGTTACAGCCTGATGACAGAGGTGTTACAGCCTGATGACAGAGGTGTTACAGCCTGATGACAGAGGTGTTGCAGCCTGATGACAGAGGTGTTAGTCTGATGACAGAGGTGTTACAGCCTGATGACAGAGGTGTTACAGCCTGATGACAGAGGTGTTACAGCCTGATGACAGAGGTGTTGCAGCCTGATGACAGAGGTGTTACAGTCTGATGACAGAGGTGTTACAGTCGGATGACAGAGGTGTTGCAGCCTGATGACAGAGGTGTTACAGCCTGATGACAGAGGTGTTACAGCCTGATGACAGAGGTGTTACAGCCTGATGACAGAGGTGTTACAGTCTGATGACAGAGGTGTTGCAGCCTGATGACAGAGGTGTTACAGCCTGATGACAGAGGTGTTACAGTCTGATGACAGAGGTGTTGCAGCCTGATGACAGAGGTGTTACAGTCTGATGACAGAGGTGTTACAGTCTGATGACAGAGGTGTTGCAGCCTGATCCAGCTGAAAGGTTCCTCCAGCAGCAGTTTCAACAGCCAGAGAGGAAGTTCTCTCTGGCTGACGACCCAATGGTTGGTAAATATCATAATGGGATCATTTGCATGTCAATCTCTTTCTCCAGACAGCAGCGCTTAACTTTGGGCCTCTTCTTCTCCCTCCCTTACACACCTCCCCACACACACCCCCCCCCACACACACACACACACCCTAAACACACAGCCAGGCAGGCTGCTTGCATGCTCGTCCTCCCTCTCCTCTCCCGCTGGGCTGAGTCTTAACCTAATGGGATAGCCATGGTGGAAGTCTCTCCCATAATGGAATAATGAAATCAGAGAGGACCCAGGGAAAGGTTACCACTCTACAGCGTCCTCAATCTGCAGACTGCAGAGTCTGTCCGTCCCCGGGGAAAGAAGGGGGGGTGGGGGGATCAGGAGAGAGAGATATTTGGAAGGAGGAAGAGGGTTGTTAGGTGCGACGTTCTGTCCTGTGTTTCAGAGAGAAGGAGAGTAGAGAGAGAGAGAGAGAGAAGGTGGAATGGGGGAGGAGGAGGAGCTACAAGCTCTCACAGTCTCACTTCAAAATTAGACGTTTATACCATGTTTCTCAAACGGAACATTTCTAAGTTTTTCCAAACGTTACATTTCTCAGTGTTTAAGGTTACGTTTAGGCATTAACTCTGACATTTTTAGGTTAGGGTTAAGTTTAGGCATTAACTCGGAATTCTTAAAGTTAGGCATTAAGTCCGAATGGTTAAGGTAAGGGTTAAGGTTCGGGATAGGCTTAAAACAAAAATATCTAAAAACAACTTTGTATTGCTGGATTTGAACATACAACCTTTGGCATCCACCGTCCCAGTCCACAACACCCGAGACAAACTGAAACCTACTTCAACGTAACAGCACTCACTGTTGCCCCTAGTGGCCGGTTCCCACATCATCTCCCGACGTCCTCAGACATGGATGGACGTGGAACACTGACTTGTATCACGGGTGACCTGGCTGCGAGGAGTATGAGAGAAGGACAGAGGGATAGTGGGAGAAGGAGTGAGAGAGAGAGAGAGAATGGGAAAGGATAAGTGTGGGTTGAATGTGTTGGTTTAATCAAAACACCACCAGCCAGCCATCTTCCATCGACTCATCACCATTAGACTGGCGAACAGGAACTGAATGGACCCATGGAAAGGCCAAACTTAACATCATTGAAGAGCATAGCTTTCTGAGATAGATTCACACTGCAGCAGTTGCTGTTTTTCTTCTATACTCTAGTGAGCTGTTTGTAATAAAACCTGAAAAATGACTGTGTATATACTTCAGGAATAAAACGAGACAATGGAAACGTGGAGGGAGACAAACACATGATGTACTTGGCCCAACTGGGAAATAAAAAGAAAACGCCACCAATGGCACAACAGAGGATCGCGCTCCATCCATGCTTGTGTGTGTGGGTGTGTCGATGTGTGTGTGTCTGTGTTCATGCGTGTGTGTGTGTGCGCAATTGTCAGGATTTCATAAGGGACAGGAAGTGGGAGCGGTGACGAGTGGAAGGGCTGTGAAAACGACAGAGGGAGGATTCCCACAGCACTCCTCCTCTCTTCCTCCTCTCTTCCTCCTGTTCTCATGTGGGTCCACTCAGCACTTTAAGAATCACACCATATATGTCTCCAAGGGCCACCGGCTCTAACTCAGGAATTGCAGAGAAATGAGAGAAGGAGAGAGAGGAGGAGGGGAAGAAAGAGATATAGAGACAGACTGAGACAGAGACAGAAAAAAAGGAGTGTGAGCGAGGGAGACTGAGAGACTACAGTCTCCCTTTCCTCCCTCCCTGCCTTCGCTCTTCCATCCCTTCCTCCCTCCTTTCCTCCATCCCTTCCCCAATCCATTCCAGGTCATTAGCAGCTCTTTCAACCTGTTCTCTCTCTCTCTTTAATCTTCCCCTCTAATTTGCACAGAGAGACACACCGCCAATGACTTCCTGGCTAAATGGTTAATTCTGCTGCACAGGACAGGAAGAACGTTTTAAGGAAGCGCACAGTCAGTAGGGAGAGAGAGAGGGGGGGTGAGAGAGAGAGAGAGAGAGAGAGAGAGAGAGAGAGAGAGAGCGAGAGAGAGAGAGAGAAAGAAAGGAGAGAGAGAGAGAGAGAGAGAGAGAGAGAGAGAGAGAGAGAGAGAGAGAGAGAGAGAGAGAGAGAGAGAGAGAGAGAGAGAGAGAGAGAGAGAGAGAGAGAGAGAGAGAGAGAGAAAGGAGACACTGAAGGAGAGAGAGGGAGCAGTCTGAGGGCAATGTAAACATACGTTTCCCAAGCCAGTAAAGCCCTTAAATTTAAATTAATTGAGAAGGAAACAGAGAAGGAGAGAGATATAGAAAAAGAGAGAGAGAGAGAGGGGAAGATAGAGACAGCAGTCTGAGGGCCTGTGGCTGTTGGTTAATGACAGGTTAGCTGAAAGACCAAAGCAAACAGTTTCATTATGAGAGGAGAGGTGACATGCTGAGTGTGTGTCTCTTCTTTATGTCTCTCTCAGTGTGTGTCTGTGTCTCTTCTGTATTGCACTCTCTCTATCTAGGTCTCTGTCTGTCTGTCTGTCTGTCTGTCTGTCTGTCTGTCTGTCTGTCTGTCTGTCTGTCTGTCCCTCTATGTGTCTCTCTTTTTTCTCTCTGCCTGTATCAATTGTATCACTTTCAGTCCTTTACCTGTCTCTCACTCTGTATGTCTGTGTGTCTCTCACTCCTTTACCAGTCTCTCACTCTGTCTGTCTGTGTGTCTTTCACTCCTTTACCTGTCTCTCACTGTCTGTCTGTGTGCATCTCACTCCTTTACCTGTCTCTCACTCTGTCTGTCTCTGTGTCTCTCACTCCTTTACCTGTCTCTCACTCTGTCTGTCTCTGTGTCTCTCACTCCTTTACCTGTCTCTCACCCTGTCTGTCTCTGTGTCTCTCACTCCTTTACCTCTCACCCTGTCTCTGTCTGTCGTTCTGTCTGTCTCTCGCCCTGTCTGTCTGTCTGTCTGTCTGTCTGTCTGTCTGTCTGTCTGTCTGTCTGTCTGTCTGTCTGTCTGTCGTTCTGTCTGTCGCCCTGTCTGTCTGTCTGTCTGTCTGTCTGTCTGTCTGTGTCTCATTCCTTTATCTGTCTCTCACTCTGTCTGTCGTTCTGTCTGACTCTCACTTTCTGTCTGTCTGTCTCTCACTTTCTGTCTGTTTTTTGTCTGTCTGTCTGTCTCTCACTCCTCCTTGAAAGTGCTTGTATGTGCGTGTTTGTGTGTGCGCTTGGACATGCATGCGTGACTTTGCCTTTGCCTTTGTGTTTCTGTGTGTGTGTGTGTGTGTGTGTGTGTGTGTGTGTGTGTGTGTGTGTGTGTGTGTGTGTGTGTGTGTGTGTGTGTGTGTGTGTGTGTGTGTGTGTGTGTGTGTGTGTGTGTGTGTGTGTGTGTGTGTGTGTGTGTGTGTGTGTGTGTGTGTGAGGGGCAGGGTGTCTTTCTTTCCTCTTTCCCATTGTGACCAGATGTCACTTCATGGGAACATACTGAAACAATGGTCACCACAAGCAAAAGGCCAATTGCCTGGGGACAGAGAGAAGTCACTCTCTTCCAACAGGTTTCCATTTCCTACAGGGTGTGTGTGTGTGTGTGTGTGTGTGAGAATGAAAATAGAGTCACAATGAAAATGCGAGTTGTAGCCTAGCAGCAGAGTATTGGGGACTGGAGTTGTAGCCTAGCAGCAGAGTATTGGGGACTGGAGTTGTAGCCTAGCAGCAAAGTATTGGGGACTGGAGTTGTAGCCTAGCAGCAGAGTATTGGGGACTGGAGTTGTAGCCTAGCAGCAGAGTATTGGGGACTGGAGTTGTAGCCTAGCAGCAGAGTATTGGGGACTAGAGTTGTAGCCTAGCAGCAGAGTATTGGGGACTGGAGTTGTAGTCTAGCAGCAGAGTATTGGGGACTAGAGTTGTAGCCTAGCAGCAGAGTATTGGGGACTGGAGTTGTAGCCTAGCAGCAGAGTATTGGGGACTGGAGTTGTAGCCTAGCAGCAGAGTATTGGGGACTGGAGTTGTAGCCTAGCAGCAGAGTATTGGGGACTGGAGTTGTAGCCTAGCAGCAGAGTATTGGGGACTGGAGTTGTAGCCTAGCAGCAGAGTATTGGGGACTGGAGTTGTAGCCTAGCAGCAGAGTATTGGGGACTAGAGTTGTAGCCTAGCAGCAGAGTATTGGGGACTGGAGTTGTAGCCTAGCAGCAGAGTATTGGGGACTAGAGTTGTAGCCTAGCAGCAGAGTATTGGGGACTGGAGTTGTAGTCTAGCAGCAGAGTATTGGGGACTGGAGTTGTAGCCTAGCAGCAGAGTATTGGGGACTGGAGTTGTAGCCTAGCAGCAGAGTATTGGGGACTAGAGTTGTGGCCTAGCAGCAGAGTATTGGGGACTGGAGTTGTAGCCTAGCAGCAGAGTATTGGGGACTGGAGTTGTAGCCTAGCAGCAGAGTATTGGGGACTGGAGTTGTAGCCTAGCAGCAGAGTATTGGGGACTGGAGTTGTAGCCTAGCAGCAGAGTATTGGGGACTGGAGTTGTAGCCTAGCAGCAGAGTATTGGGGACTGGAGCTGTAGCCTAGCAGCAGAGTATTGGGGACTGGAGTTGTAGCCTAGCAGCAGAGTATTGGGGACTGGAGTTGTAGCCTAGCAGCAGAGTATTGGGGACTGGAGTTGTAGCCTAGCAGCAGAGTATTGGGGACTGGAGTTGTAGCCTAGCAGCAGAGTATTGGGGACTGGAGTTGTAGCCTAGCAGCAGAGTATTGGGGACTAGAGTTGTAGCCTAGCAGCAGAGTATTGGGGACTAGAGTTGTAGCCTAGCAGCAGAGTATTGGGGACTGGAGTTGTAGCCTAGCAGCAGAGTATTGGGGACTGGAGTTGTAGCCTAGCAGCAGAGTATTGGGGACTAGAGTTGTAGCCTAGCAGCAGAGTATTGGGGACTAGAGTTGTAGCCTAGCAGCAGAGTATTGGGGACTGGAGTTGTAGCCTAGCAGCAGAGTATTGGGGACTAGAGTTGTAGCCTAGCAGCAGAGTATTGGGGACTAGAGTTGTAGCCTAGCAGCAGAGTATTGGGGACTGGAGTTGTAGCCTAGCAGCAGAGTATTGGGGACTGGAGTTGTAGCCTAGCAGCAGAGTATTGGGGACTGGAGTTGTAGCCTAGCAGCAGAGTATTGGGGACTGAGAGTTGTAGCCTAGCAGCAGAGTATTGGGGACTGGAGTTGTAGCCTAGCAGCAGAGTATTGGGGACTGGAGCTGTAGCCTAGCAGCAGAGTATTGGGGACTGGAGTTGTAGCCTAGCAGCAGAGTATTGGGGACTGGAGTTGTAGCCTAGCAGCAGAGTATTGGGGACTGGAGTTGTAGCCTAGCAGCAGAGTATTGGGGACTGGAGTTGTAGCCTAGCAGCAGAGTATTGGGGACTAGAGTTGTAGCCTAGCAGCAGAGTATTGGGGACTAGAGTTGTAGCCTAGCAGCAGAGTATTGGGGACTGGAGCTGTAGCCTAGCAGCAGAGTATTGGGGACTGGAGTTGTAGCCTAGCAGCAGAGTATTGGGGACTGGAGCTGTAGCCTAGCAGCAGAGTATTGGGACTGGAGCTGTAGCCTAGCAGCAGAGTATTGGGGACTAGAGTTGTAGTCTAGCAGCAGAGTATTGGGGACTGGAGTTGTAGCCTAGCAGCAGAGTATTGGGGACTGGAGTTGTAGCCTAGCAGCAGAGTATTGGGGACTGGAGTTGTAGCCTAGCAGCAGAGTATTGGGGACTGGAGCTGTAGCCTAGCAGCAGAGTATTGGGGACTGGAGTTGTAGCCTAGCAGCAGAGTATTGGGGACTGGAGCTGTAGCCTAGCAGCAGAGTATTGGGACTGGAGCTGTAGCCTAGCAGCAGAGTATTGGGGACTAGAGTTGTAGTCTAGCAGCAGAGTATTGGGGACTAGAGTTGTAGCCTAGCAGCAGAGTATTGGGGACTAGAGTTGTAGTCTAGCAGCAGAGTATTGGGGACTAGAGTTGTAGCCTAGCAGCAGAGTATTGGGGACTAGAGTTGTAGCCTAGCAGCAGAGTATTGGGGACTGGAGTTGTAGCCTAGCAGCAGGGTATTGGGGACTAGGGTTGTAGTCTAGCAGCAGAGTATTGGGGACTAGAGTTGTAGTCTAGCAGCAGAGTATTGGGGACTAGAGTTGTAGTCTAGCAGCAGAGTATTGGGGACTGGAGCTGTAGCCTAGCAGCAGAGTATTGGGGACTAGAGTTGTAGTCTAGCAGCAGAGTATTGGGGACTAGAGTTGTAGTCTAGCAGCAGAGTATTGGGGACTAGAGTTGTAGTCTAGCAGCAGAGTATTGGGGACTGGAGTTGTAGCCTAGCAGCAGAGTATTGGGGACTAGAGTTGTAGTCTAGCAGCAGAGTATTGGGGACTGGAGTTGTAGCCTAGCAGCAGAGTATTGGGGACTAGAGTTGTAGTCTAGCAGCAGAGTATTGGGGACTAGAGTTGTAGTCTAGCAGCAGAGTATTGGGGACTGGAGCTGTAGCCTAGCAGCAGAGTATTGGGGACTAGAGTTGTAGTCTAGCAGCAGAGTATTGGGGACTAGAGTTGTAGTCTAGCAGCAGAGTATTGGGGACTGGAGTTGTAGTCTAGCAGCAGAGTATTGGGGACTGGAGTTGTAGTCTAGCAGCAGAGTATTGGGGACTAGAGTTGTAGTCTAGCAGCAGAGTATTGGGGACTGGAGTTGTAGTCTAGCAGCAGAGTATTGGGGACTGGAGTTGTTTTAATACTGTATCACAAAGAAGAGAGTGAGAATATCCTTTAAGCCCAAGATAATATACAGGAAGTCTTTCAGGAAGACCTCTTAGCCAAACAAAAGAAAATGGGCCTGACTTCTGATAGAAGACATAGTTGGAGAGATTAACATCTAGGATACAATCCCTGACAAATCAGAGAGACTCGTAGGTCTATAGCTTGTTGGGCCCATGGGAAAACAAGCTAAATTGATTAGCTGACGTGACTGCTAGCTTGCTAGCTGGTGTCAACGGGAGGTCATGTGAAGTGAAATACTCCCACCAAAAAACACTTTGTCACTCCCACTGTTGTGTTGCTTTTATGAGAAAGCGCTGTCATGATGGACGATGTTTTGAACATGGTCTCTGAATGCCCGTGGGATAGAACACACAGACACCTGTACAAGCTAGCTTGTATTGGCTTTACATAGTGTGGCTGTCAGTCAATGAAACAAACAGAGACAAAGCCTGTAACTTATTTGTTTTCAGGAAGGGGCAAACAGGATTTGCATGTGTGTGTGTTTGTGTGTGTGTTTGTGTGTGTGTGCTTCTTTACGCGTGTGTGTGGTTCTTTGAGTGTGAGTGTGTGTGTGTGTGTGTGTGTGTGTGTGTGTGTGTGTGTGTGTGTGTGTGTGCGTGTGCGTGTGCGTGTGCGTGTGCGTGTGTGTGTGTGTGTGTGTGTGTAGAGCAGACCTCCATCGTCCATCGCTCACACATAAGCCGGGAATTAAAGTCAATAATCATTACAATCATGTAATTGAGCATGGACAAAACAACAACACAACAACTAAGAGGAAACCTTGTGCTTTTTACAGCACGAGATAGTTATTTTTACCCGGTACATAGTCTACATGTTGAGACAGAGCTCTCTCCTCTTTGAAATCTACTTCAAACACACACACACACACACACACACACACACACACACACACACACACACACACACACACACACACACACACACACACACACACACACACACACACACACACACACACACACACACACACACACACACACACACACACTGAGGGGTTAAACAGGGTCCCTGTAAACAACACTAGTGGACAAGAGGACAGACCAAAGAGGAAGAACAGAGTTGATTTACACACCTGTTTTAAATGGGCTTTGGGGTCAAAGGGTGTTGGGAGTGTGACACTAAAACAGAAGAGTACTTTTGAGGGCTTGTGGGGGGTCAAATATAGGACTTTAGGGACGTAAAAAGGCCTGTTGAGTGAAAGCTCTTTATACGTCTCAATCGTAACAGAGGTGAATCTGAAGGGTCGTCCATGTTTCCATCAGAAGACTTCAATGCAAATCAAATCAAATCCAATGCTATTCGTCACATGCTTCATAAACAACAGGTGTAGACTAACAGTGAAAAGCTTACTTACGGCCCTTCCCAACAATGCAGAGAGAAAGAAAATAGACAAAGAAAAGTCAAACGTAATACTAAAAGTAATGATAGTGTAGATACACAATGAGTAGCGATAATGTGGCTATATACACAGGTACTAGTGCCGAGTCGATGTGCAGGGGTACGAGGTAATTGAGGTAGATATGTACATATAACTAGGAACAAAGCGACAGATCGTAAACAGCAGCAGCGTCATGTGACATGTCATGTGATGAGTTCTCTCTCTCCCTCTCTCTCCCTCTCAGTGAGTTAAAATGTCGGTAGCTAGCTAACTGACGAATGTTAGCTAATTACCCATAAACACCCAGTGCTGTAGGTGTCCTCGGAGGAGGATGATGTGAATCGCTGACATTTACCAAAATGTCACTGAGGTTTTGCAGGGAAGTAATAATAAAGTTTGTTTTGCATTGTGTCAATGTATCTCTCTTTCTTTTTTCTTCTTCTTCTTCTTATTTTTTTTTTCTTTCTTTCTTTCTTTCTTTCTTTCTTTCTTTCTTTCTTTCTTTCTTTCTTTCTTTCTTTCTTTCTTTCTCTCTGTCTCTCTGTCTCTCTGTCGCTCGCTCTCTCTCTCTGACTTACCCTCTGTAGAGGTTTCCTCTTAGTTGTTGTGTTGTTGTTTTGTCCATGCTCAATTACATGATTGTAATGTTTATTGACTTAAATTCCTGGCTTATGTATGAGCGATGGACGATGGAGCTCTACTCTAAACATAGACACATACACACACTCTTTCTTTCATTCTCTCTCTCACCCCTCTCTCCCCCTCCCCTCTCTCTTACTCGCGCTCTCTCTCTCTCTCTCTCTCTCTGTCTCTCCCTCTCCACTCTCTCTCTCTCTCGCTCCACCCCCCTCTCTCTCTCTGTCTCTCCCTCTCCACTCTCTCTCTCTCTCTCTCTCTCTCGCTCCCCCCTCTCTCTCTCTCTCTCTGTCTCTCTCTCACTGTCTCTGTCTCTCCCTCTGTCTCTCTCTCTCTCTCTCTCTCTCTGTCTAACCCACTCTTCATTCCCAAACTCATAACTATGTGTTATTGTGAGCCATGTGGATATTATATGTTCAATGTTGTTTTTTATGCTCCTTTGCTGCAAAACCAATTGCCCCCTGGGACAAATAAAGTTGAAACTTGATTATTACTGTGTTTTATATTGTACCAATGCATCTCCCCCTCTCTTGCTACCTCTCTCTCTCCCTCCCTCTATCCCTCCTGCCCACCCCCCCCCTCTCTCTCTGTATCTCTCTCTGTGTATCTCTCTCTCTCATTTGAAGGTTTCATTTCATGAATGCTTCTAATATGTCCCTTCCACAGAGACACTGAAGTGTGAGGATGACAAAAAAAACTATGCAAAAACGGGTCGAAACAAGAGGCTTCCGGTAAATTCCCCAGCGGTGGACAAAATGATGGGATCCTGAGACTAAATGCTAACCACCTACTCAGACATTAACAGCGATTGTTTCCCCAACATAACTACTGAAGGTGTATCATGCCCCCAGTTTCCATTACAGACCACTGTTTTTCATCAAAACAAGTTAATTGATATGGCGTGACTCATTTAATGTGTTTTGACAAGAATTCCGGGCTGCAATTTTCATTACAAAAACAACCCTAATATCCTCAATTTAGACATTAGTCTTGGCATAGCATTTCAACACGTTTAGGGACAATCTGAAATGGCCCTGTATTTCCTAGTGCACTAGTATCACCCCTATAGTGCACTACTAGGATGCCATTTCAACAGTCTGAGTCTGTCCTTAGGGCTCGCTGTAAGGGATGAGCTGGTTGTTATGGTCGCCAGTTAAGCCTAGAAGAATGAGCTGTAGTTATTGGAATAGTTGACCTGGGTTCTCCACTGGTGCCCTGGTGTTGGGGGATCCAGCCTGCATGGTTTGTTCGTCATCATCCATGGCTTAAGGCAAGGGTGTGTGTGTGTGTGTGTGTGTGTGTGTGTGTGTGTGTGTGTGTGTGTGTGTGTGTGTGTGTGTGTGTGTGTGTGTGTGTGTCTGTGTGTGTCTGTGCGTGTGTCTGTGCGTGCGTGCGTGCGTACACGTGCGTGTGTGGGGGTGCGTGCGTGCGTGGGAGTGTGTGTGGGAGTGTGTGTGTGTGTGGGAGTTTGTGTAAGCTAGGCTCCCTTGTTTTGTCACGGGAATTACCCTTTAATTAAAGAACATAGAGCTTGTTTTAATTGAAATGATAACTTGGAGGGGAAGGGTTGACCCGTGTCATAAGAGGAGGGTTGTAAACAGCATGATTCCACCCCTTGGTGGTGGGTCAGTTGTGTGTGTGTGTGTGTGTGTGTGTGTGTGTGTGTGTGTGTGTGTGTGTGTGTGTGTGTGTGTGTGTGTGTGTGTGTGTGTGTGTGTGTGTGTGTGTGTGTGTGTGTTTTGTAAGCTGCATGGTTCCACCCCTTAGTGGGTCAGTAGTGTGTCTTTGGCTTTTTCAGACACCACTCAATCAGCCCCAAGCTATGGCCTTCTCATAAGCCTTTCTCCCACACTGGAGACCAGCGCTGTCTGTCTTTCTGTCAGTCTGTCTGGGAAGTTATTTTGATTTATTGATTTTTTATTTAACCTTTATTTAACTAGGCAAGTCAGTTAAGAACAATTCTTATTTACAATGACGGCCTACCAAAAGGCAAAAGGCCTCCTGCGGGGAAGTGAGCCTGGGATTTAAAAAATGAAAAAATAAATGCAATATAAATATAGGACAAAACAGACATCACAACAAGAGAGACACAACACTACATAAATAGAGAACTAAGACAACAACATAACAGCAAAACATGACAACACAGCATGGTAGCAACATAACATGGTAGCACAAAAACATGGTACAAACATTACTGGGCAAAGTCAGCAGCACAAAGGTCAAGAAGGTAGAGACAACAATACATCATACAAAGCAGCCACAACTGTCAGTAAGAGTGTCCATGATTGAGTCTTTGAATGAAGAGATTGAGATAAAACTGTCCAGTTTGAGTATTTGTTGCAGCTTGTTCCAGTCGCTAGCTGCAGCGAACTGAAAAGAGGAGCGAGCCAGTGCTTTGCTTTGGGGACCTTTAACAGAATGTGACTGGCAGAATGGGTGTTGTATGTGGAGGATGAGGGCTGCAGTAGATATCTCAGATAGGGGGGAGTGAGGCCTAAGACGGTTTTATAAATAAGCATCAACCAGTGGGTCTTGCGACGGGTATACAGAGATGAATAGTTTACAGAGGAGTGTAGAGTGCAGTGATGTGTCCTATAAGGAGCATTGGTGGAATATCTGATGGCCGAATGGTAAAGAACTCATAGAATTAGGAATTTGAAACTCCTATATAAGCTACTCGTATATAGGCCTACTAATATTCTGGAGCGTTTTATTTATAGACCCATTCATTTCATAAATGCAACACCTTCAAACAAGGCCCCTGAGCCAGAGCAGACCAGGGCAGCTAGCTCTGTCCCTCAAATGGCTTCCATCCTTTCCTTCCTCTTTTCCCTCTACGCAGCAGGGCATGACAGAGAGGGGACGGACTCTGTCGTGGTTCCCTTGTGCGTTGGACTTAAAACTTTTCTCTGTGAACCTTACATCAAACACCCATGGCCCACTGCTGCTGCTTTGAAGTGGTGTGTCTGTCTGTCTGTGTGTGTGTGTGTGTGTGTGTGTGTGTGTGTGTGTGTGTGTGTGTGTGTGTGTGTGTGTGTGTGTGTGTGTGTGTGTGTGTGTGTGTGTGTGTGTGTGTGTGTGTGTGTGTGTGTGTGTGTGTGTGTGTGTGTGTGCGTGTGTGTGTTTGAAGTAGATTTCAAAGAGGAGAGAGCTCTGTCTCAACATGTAGGGTAAAAAGAACTATCTCGTGCTGTAGAAAGCTAAAAGGCTCCTGGGAAATGGGTAAAGAATCAAGGGTAATCAGTTCCTTCCATTCCAGGCAGTCACACAAAAAACGGAGTACTTTTCCCTCTTTTTCAAAGGAATGCTCCTTCCTGGTTGAAGTTCAAGAAGACTGGAGTTTTTTCAGCCTATTCAGGCAGGCCATACATCAAATCAAAGTTTATTAGTCACATGTGCCGAATACAACAGGTGTAGTAGACCTTACAGTGAAATGCTTACTTACAAGCCCTTAACCAACAATGCAGTTTTAAGAAAAATACCTTAAAAAAAATAGAAATAAAAGTAACAAATAATTAAAGAGCAGCAGTAAAATAACAATAGTGAGGCTATATACAGGGGTACCGGTACAGAGTCAATGTGCGGGGGTTAGTTGAGGTAATTGAGGTAATATGTACATGTAGGTAGAGTTATTAAAGTGACTATGCATAGATAATAAACAGAGAGTAGCAGCAGAGTAAAAGAGGGGGGGGGGGGGGGGGGGCAATGCAAATAGTCTGGGTAGCCATTTGATTAGATGTTCAGGAGTCTTATGGCTTGGGGGTAGAAGCTGTTTAGAAGCCTGTTGGACCTAGACTTGGCGCTCCGGTACCGCTTGCCGTGCGGTAGCAGAGAGAACAGTCTATGACTGGGGTGGTTGGAGTCTTTGACAATTTTTAGGGCCTTCCTCTGACACTGCCTGGTATAGAGATCCTGGATGGCAGGAAGCTTGGACCCAGTGATGTACTGGGCCGTACGCACTACCCTCTGTAGTGTCTTGTGGTCGGAGGCCGAGCAGTTGCCATACCAGGCAGTGATGCAACCAGTCAGGATGTTCTCGATGGTGCAGCTGTAGCACCTTTTGAGGATCTGAGGACCCATGCCAAATCTTTTCAGTCTACATGTTGCACACACCTGGACCTGGTCCAGAGAGACAACAATAGTCTGAATGTAGACAATATGAATGGGTGTGTGTGACCTATCCTCCCAATTACTGATAATATTAAAGTAATCCTTCATTCACATTACCTTAGTGATATGAACAAAACAGCCTACATGAGTCAAAAAGAACACCAAAATATAATCGTATTACATACAGTGCTTACAGCCACCTTATCCACCAACTCTAATCGTTTTCATTATGTTGCTATCATAAAGAAATATTGGAGTAATATTGTCTGTCGTCTACAAAATCTGGGGGCCAAAGAGACGTAGAGACAACCGTCGGCAGGAACATACCTTGAAAAGCCGGCGTCAGGACCATGCGGCGTTCATCAGGCAGATGCAGGCTCTTCTTGTGCCCCATGCGCCACAATCCTCCAAGCACCGTTTCGTGCCTTGTAACCTGCATTCATAAAAGCCCTATCACCAGCAAGAAGCAAAGCAGCCTCTACTGCTAGCTGCCTTTCAGTTTATTTTCCTCCTGGAAAAGCAGCCGGCAAAAGCAGTCCAAGTGAACGAAAATGGCCAGAAGTGATAGGCAGAAAAGAGAGTTGAAGAGCGAATATGTGTTTCTGGACTCCGAAACGTCTATGGATCGGCAAGATTTTGATATGTCTAGTTGCTCTATCAATGACGTCTTCAACTCCAGAGACTGCGCTTCTTCTCCATTGAGTCAGATTGATACTTTTCTGAAAAACGTTCAGGTTTTGCTGGAAGCAGCAAGTTTTATCGAGAACGCCGAGAGGAAGGATGGAAGTAAGTTTATTTTGTGTAACGGTTTCCCCCCCAGTAATATTCAGGGAAACAAGAGTTTCATTGTCAACAGACGCGAGACAACAAAGGGCTGAGTTCATTCAACTGATCGACTTATTATTCTCATGCATGCATTATTATGCACTCGCACTGATATTGCACAGCACTAATAACCTAATATTATGAATGTAATACATTATCTATTACTTTCCCTGTAGCCTAGATTTCTGATATGATTAAGATATATTTATTTTTGTTGGTTGTACGTTTTTCTACCCCTCAAAAGCATAATTTGCTTTGCACCTGCTCACTGTAACAATTTCATAATTTAGCCTAAATTCCTATTTCACCATATAGGCCAGGCCACTGACAAAGCCTAGATTGATTAAACCCCACATTGGTTTTGGGTGTGGGTGCACAGAACATTGTATTGGCCACTACTTTGAGATTAGATATATCTGACCACAGCATCGCAGCGCCCTCCAACTCATTTTTGGGTGACGTCATAGTGCCCCGCATCCTTCTCTGTAGCCTAAACAGCTCGATTGTTAGGGGGGAGAGATAGGCCTATTGTTGGATGTTTGCACATATTTCAAATAGGATGCTTTCTCTCACTCTTTTGACGCTAGCCTAGAGCACCTGGTTTCAGTTGTATTGCTTTATATTTCTGCTCATTGTGCAATAGTTTCACAATCTGTAAATCTCAATCTCAAGATGATTTTGTTGATTAGATGCTTGCCTACTTTATTCGATTTTTTAAATAAAAAATACTTTCTTTTGTACACTATTTATGTATCAGGTTATTGCAAAAAGTGTAATATAATAAGTAAGTTTCAAAGTTACAGAAAATGGATTACTATTCTCTTATTATAGAACAAATAATGAAATCTTTCGTGCAACATTTTCATCTCTCCTTTTTTCCTACCCGATTGTTGTTGCTTCCTGATACTTGCGGGTTTTCCACATGGCGCGAAATCCCTTTGTGATTGGTCAAGTGCAAGTTCGCATGAGATGCCTGTCACAAGGTATCACCAATCGAGCGTCTCCTTTACTGTGATGTAATTTGTTGCTGGGCCTGGCTTCAAGTCGGCCGGTACACCCCCACTCTGGTGTTGATTCATGGGACTTGCAGTCTTTTTTTGCCAGAAATGAATGCGAGAAGAGATATGATCATCGAGAATAGCATACAGACCGGGTTTGGTCTGTATTTGGTCTGGAGTGATCAGTAACCCATTCCTGCTTTTAAACCAATTATAGGCCAGCTAATAACGTCGTATAACAACTTAATAACATAGGAGTACCAGGCTATTAGAATATGGCTTATTCATATCATTTAGTCTCTTTCCTTTAAATGTCCAATTAAAAGTAATTATTTCAATAACATGAAACGTTGTACGTGGACAGTAGCACCGTGCAAAGTTTCATAGCAGCCATAGCATAAGGGTCATATTTTCAGCGTAGAGATCAATAGAATAAAGACTAAATATCCCATAAAGCTTTGCGTCGAGACCAGCCCCCAGCTTGTGCTAGGTCTCCGCCCCTCAGCTGTGGAGCTAGGTAAACAAACTGGGAGGAGTGAACACAGGCAGCAGCAGGGACTTTTCAGGCTTTGGGTGGAAATTTGATGTCGTTTATATTCATTTTATACCATTTGTAACTGTTTTTCCTGAATACTTTGCCACACTCGTTTTTCGATTTTTGAAACGGTTGAATTTTTGAAACCTGAATCACTAGGCTGCAGCTAGCTACCTGTGTTTCATATTAAAACTGGGCAGATTCTTTTCGACAGGGCTTTTAATTACAAAGCCAGCAAACAAAATAGCTAACAAGACAAGACATTCATGAAGTAACGTTTTGTGTTATACTCAACGAGGAACAATTATTCCGATTTTGGAACTTGAACCGCAATACTACCTGTCTTTGAAATAGTATCACAAGTTGCAGAAACGTTTAGCTAACGTTCGCTAGCTCCAGCAGAATGACGGCAGTGCAGTTGATGAACATCCAGAGGTTATTGGAAGCGGCAGAATATCTAGATAGAAGGGAGAGAGGTATGCCAAATAAAAACACGTTAGACATTTGTGGTTAGATTAGTTTCATTTGATTATGTAGGTTAATTTGTGTCGTTTCAGAGTTTTAAATAATTTGCTTGTCATGTTTGACAACTTTAAAATACACCACAGACAAATGTAGCTAGGCTATGTAAGTGTTCTGTGTGTGTTGAAGCTGTTTTCAAGCGTCATCACCGAAAAACAAACGATTAATTCCGTTAACTGTAGATATGTGGGTGGCATGAGTTGCCCCATATATTTGGATGATCAACATTGTAAATATTTTTCCGTTGTTTACAAAATGTTGCATATGGTGGGGACGGTCCAACTCGCCCTAACCACAATTTTATTTCAACAGAGTGTGAACACGGATATGCATCGACGTTTCCGTCGTCAATTCAGAACACGAACTACCAGAGGCAAAATAAATTTCGAAACAAGAAGTTCCACAATAACCATAACAGGTAAGAAAAACTGGACCTTTGTTGATCAATAGCTTCATGCATGCGATGCCAATGTGTTATTTGCCTGGGTATGTATGTTGATCTAAACAAATGAATGAACTGTCATTCAGTTGACTTTCTCTATAATAAGCTGAATGACCGATAACAATGCTGCCATAATGTGATATCACTTGACTGTCAGTGCAACGTTGTAGCCTGACAGCTGGTAAAACAGCCTAGATGTGGTTGCCACAACACCACTTGAGTGTCTTAACCTACTTCTGCCCTCTGTCGCAGCATGTAAGCTCACTTATAGAACACCGTGGCATGTTATAAGTGGGAGTTAACATATATTCAGAGAAATTGTCCAAGCATAAAATATACATGTGGATTAAAGACCGTGTAGCCTACAGAGAGTGAACGTTAGGGCACTCTTTGCTTGGGGCATGGGGTAGCACTAGCAGCTCGAGCTGCTATCATCAGCTGATTGTCAAACGGATGGAGGTTAGGGACTGGGAGAAAGAGGGAGATGGAAAAACAGACGAACACCACAGAGTTTAAAATTATTTTATGTACAAAACAAATCATACTTGGTTATAATATAGTCGTTATTACAGTCTTACAACTGTTTGCCATTTTACCATGTTGAAACATTCGTTATTTCTATATGTTGCTATACTCTTCCTAAGCTATAATATTTGGTTAGTTTTGTCCCCAACCCTGAAGGGAAAAAGCTCCTATTTGCTGCTGGTGTTGTATGCAGGCAGGCTGGTGTTGTATGCAGGCAGGCTGGTGTTGTATGCAGGCACGAGCAAGGTGAATACATAGAACCTTTTAAAAGACTGTTGATGTGACTTTATGATCCCCCCCCCCCCCCCATCTGTATGTGTAATCTGATTATAAATGTCTATGCAGTTTAATATAATGTATAAACGTTAGCCTGCACTTCAATAGCCAATCTATTTGAGAATGACATTCTACAAAGAGCCTTAGACGAGATTGATACTACTGTACGTAATGCTCTTTCAGAGGAAAATGCATTGAAGACTAGAGGCTGTATAGGCTTTAATAGCGTAAGGTGGTGTTTTCGGGTTAAGAACATGGACAGACTATTGTCCTCTACTTATACATCCATCATGGACAGCCAGCCATGATTCAACCCTACTGAGAGACTGAGAGCCCTTTTCATCTTAAACATGAGAGGAATGAAAAACAGGAACCAACATTTGACTCTATAGCTATAGTGTAGCCTAGTTATGCGTGGCAAAGATAGTGATCAGATTGGCTCCGGTGTGTGTGTGGCCAGGTAAGGCCTCCTCATGTGTAGCATGTTGAGTCTTATAGGTGATGGGCTTATCTCACTCTCTCTGTCCCTCTTTCACCCTATACAGCCGGAACATGTTTATCTCATCTTGCAGGGATCCTACGTTCCTCCATTCAAGTCATCCGTATCTGTTGAGCTATAGCTACAGACATTCTGATCGCTCTCTGATAGCTGATTTGATGTGTCCTGTAACCTACTGTAGAGGGTGATTATACGCTATTGTCTACTGTGTAGGCTAGTGCAGCGTTTCCCAAACTCGGTCCTCGGGACCCCAAAGGGTGCACGTTTTGGTTTTTGCCCAAACACTACAAAGCTTGAACCGGGGTTCAAATACTATTTGAAATGTTTCAAGTAGTTTTAGAGTTTGCTCAAACCTGCTTTGAGTAAGGATGGGCATTTGAAATGATTTCACTATTCAAATAATATCACACAATTTTTTGGGGGGGGGATATCCGGATAGTCGAAATTCTAAATAATCTTGACCAATGATGCAAATGCCACAACAGCAGACAGTGCACAGTTGTTTTCATGGTGCTGTTTTGTTTTTTGTTGGCTAACAGTAGCCTAGGCTAACAGCAACAGTGGAAGAGAAGTCTGATCCTCACCATCATAGAAATGATACTGTGTTGTGTATTGATCTAGGTCATGTCTGGTGGACCCTCCGTTGGTGCGTGGCGGGCTGGGGATGTCACTGATTCAGACTGTTGGTAGTCAGCCGCTGGCCACCATTAGAACAATAGCAGCAGACACAGTTTGTCTGCACCCCTTTAATAGCTCTCCATCGTTTTTTTACAGGGGAGAAATAAACTTGCAGGAGCATAAAGTTTTAACGTTGTATACGAGAAGGCTTTGTACAGTTTATGAGCTGCGCTGTAAATTGTGTGGTATTTACACAAATAAATGGAGTCTGGCTCCTGGCTGGCTGGTGGACTATAGGCTCTATAGATAAAAACGGTTTAGATTCATCAAGATACGCTTGTGTGTGTGGTGGGTGTAGGTTGTGTGTCTATGATTGTGTGTGTAGCCTAACACGCAGAGCCCAGCACGGTTGTTTATTTATACCACAGAGTTGCAAAATGTTTTGGGCGAGGATGACGTTTTTCTACATAATTATTTAAAGTTTGCACAGGAAATTGGTTACATCTTTGGCCTTGCTCGGCAATGATGGCAGGCTTAGCAGAGACCGGGTTCCCTGGTCCTGAGACCCTGTTAATGAGAAATGACTGTCACAGTTCGGTTGTTAACCCAGTCTTGCATACACAATAAGCACAAGAGCAGCAGCGGTGGTAATGTATTCTAATGGAGACATATGGTATTTTTATTTACATCAATAATTAAACATTTTTAAAAAAGGATTTGGAGTCGCTCTGAAGAGGCGCCAACTCCCAGAATCCCTTGTAATCTGGCAGCGTCTTTTTTCCTCCCCCTCTGTCTTTCTTCTTCCTCTCTTCCGCGCTCGTCCCTTGTTCCCTATAGCAGAACAGCGAGCTATCCAATCAGGTCAGCCTATGCAGGCGGAGGCCATTTTTTTTGTGTGTGAAAATTTTGCGACTGTAATAGTCCCCCTCCAATAAAGAGAAGTGCCTATATGACCTGGGAACCAATAAATGGTTCCTCCCTGTGGCAAGTGGGTTGAGGAGCTGAGGAGGAGTTTGTTTAAAAAGACACACACACACACACTCTCATACACACACTGGGCGGGCAGGCAGGCCATTTAGGCCGAGGCAGGAGGGCCTGATTATCTTCAGTGTGTTGCCATACAAAGAGGCTCTTAGGGGGACCAGCTGAATCACTTTGCATTATTAACACAGCACTGAGTCTGAGGCCTGGACTGACACACACACACACGCCACACTCTCAGGCAGCCATATACATGGGGCTACATGGGCTATGCACTGTTGGAGGAAGAGGAGGTTGAAGTGTGTGACGATACAGGCCCTTTGTATGGGACTGAAGCCTGGCCGGGCGTATCGACCAAACTCACAGTTCATAGTGCACACTGACTCTCAGGCTCGGTCTTGGTATGGTACATCACAGTCCAGCCGGTCTGTGTGTGTGTTGTTGGAGGTTTGCATAGTACTTCTCAATTGGGATTAATTGATCAGACCAAGTCAAAGTAATTGCAGTATGCCACCAATATACTGTTGCCCTCAACTGAATCCGTGGCTGTTTGTTAAAATAGATAGGCCTATTGACTTTTGAATTGAAGCTTTTTAAATGATTGGATGTGTTGACATGTCACAGGTCTTTGCGATGTGTTGGTGCCTTGGTTAACAAGTTCCTTTCTTGTTTTTCTGTTTGCAGGTCGACACATAATGAGTTGGAGAAGAACAGGTGAGTTGGTCTTTCATTTTCATTCTTATTAGACTTAAAACAAAAAGTAAACTATACTGAAAAGTCCAACTAGCCCCTCAAATTGCACTGCAAAAGCACTTGCTCTTAGCTTGCCAGTTTGGAGCTTTCCACCAGGCAACTTTACCCAGCAACAGGTTATTAAAACCAAAAGTAAGAGTTGACCTAGTTCCTCTTAATCTAAGGACATTCTCTCCCTCTCTCCTATACTCTGCCCCTCTCTCTCTCTCTGCCCTCTCTTTCTCCCTTTCTCTCTCTCTGTGTTGTCTCTCTCTGCCCTTTCTCTCTCTCTCTCTGCCCTCCCTCCCCCTCTCTCTCTCTGTCCTCTCCCTCTCTTCTCTCCCTCCTCTCTCCATGTTGAGTCTCCACTGTACAGTACATTGGGTTCACTACTCTACAGTACATTGGGTTATGCAATGGGGCCATTGCTAAGGGCTTTGAGTTACACAGTTACAGCCAGGCAGGGCAGGGTAGGGTGCAAGCACAGCAGACTGGGCCTGAAACCAGAGGCATTTTCAGTGTCTCAAATGGCTCCCTATTCCCTACAAAGTGTACTACTTTTCATCGGGCCCATAGGGCACTATATAGGGAAAAAGGTACAATTTAGTCCCTGGTCAAAAATAGTGCGCTGCATAGTAAATAAGGTGCCATTTCAGACACCCAGGGTTTCATGGTTGCGTTGTACAGACAGAACACAGTGGATCCTTAGAAGCCCTTATCAGATTTGGAGTTCAACCACCCACTTTGGAGTGTTTAGGCTTCATCAATCGCCTGAGAGGAGAGGAAGGTCTGGAAGGGTTCACCTGGAAACCATCAATAATACGAGGCGAGACTGCGAAGGAGTTCTGGTAAAAACAAGCCCACTCATCTCATAATGTAGCCGCAAGCAATCCGTTTAATTACGTACCACCTCCTTGTTTATTTTGTGACTTTTCTAAATGACAGGGACATTGGGAGAGGAGATGTGTTGGATGACCAGCTAACTAGTTTAGCAGACATGGTTATGATGTCATATCATCTTATGACTGTCCTGTGTTCTAGTGATACCATGCCATCCTACCATCCTGCCATCCTACCATCCTGCCACAGAGACTGGTTCTGGCAGATAGTGCCCACATGGTTTTGCATCATCAGTGCTGACGCAGCGTGTGGCCCTGGTGGCTCTGTGTGGGTTGTGGCCGAGATAAGTGATGAGGGTAGGAGGAGAGAGGAGACGTACAGATGTAGGATCTTCATTTGAGCCAGTTTGCTACAGCAGGAAAATAATCCTGCAGCAACTGAAAATGTGAATGAATATGTGGATTATAATTAATGGATATTTTTGTAGGATAAATCAAGTTTGAAATGTCAAAGTGGAAATTACAAACTTCAGAAGCCTTTTTAAACCTCAAATACACTACAAGTAAAAACAATTAAAAAAGGAAAGATCTCCTACAACAGGGTGATCAAATTAAGATCCTACATCTGTAGGCTTTTACTGGTGTAACTAACTGATGTGCTTGCCTAGCTGGTTTCGAACATCCCGTGCTCAGTGCAGTATGCTAAAACAGCACTGTAGCAGCCAAGTGCACCTGCTAGTTGCTGTTGACAAGGTCTTCAACCTACCACATGACATTTAGACCTAGGCCACAGTGAGTAGTGTTTTTGCTGGGTAGATTAATCCTAAAACAAATCAATATTAAATGAGAGAAATTAGTTTCATTCATGGAGCAATCGTAAACCGTCCCTTTAAGAAAAAACATTCAAAACTCTGAATATAACTTCTAATCCCTATATTTGCATGCTGTAAGCCAATAACATACTTTATATGTCACGGGCCTACTAAGCCCGTTTGGCAGTGAGTTGTCAAAGCCAGCCCTGCTGCACTCTGGATTCTGGAATGGAACACTCACCAGTTCCATTTTGTCAAGTTTATCAAACGGACTAGTTCCATTCTTCTTGCTACCGCAGCAGGTCCGTGAGGTGATAACCCGGCAGTGACAGAGCCGTGCGGCAGACAGAGATGACAGGGTAGGAGATGAAAGGGACCTGAAACCCAGAAACCACATTCCAGATGCTCACATACTGTAGCAACAGCCTCCACCACCACCAGACTAGATAACGCCTCGGTTTCACCCTCTTTGATTATTTAGCTGCCTCTTATAAACCAGTTTCGCTCATACATGCAGACGTGAAATTATAGACTACTGCATTAGAGCTAGAGTTTAAACTGGTTGGTTTAGCTTGTTTGTTAGGGTATGCTGGGTGCTTCCCAAAATGTCACTTAACATTACACAAAACAAATAGTACCTAAGACAAATTATAAACTGGGTGGTTTGAGCCCTGAATACTGATTGGCTGAAAGCCGAGGTACAGTTGAAGTCGGACGTTTACATACACTTAGGTTGGAGTCATTAAAACTCGTTTTTCAACAACTCCACAAATGTCTTGTTAACAAACTATAGTTTTGGCAAGTCGGTTAGGACATCTACTTTGTGCATGACATAAGTAATTTTTCCAACAATTGTTTACAGACAGATTATTTCACTTATAATTCACTGTATCACAATTCCAGTGGGTCAAAAGTTTACTTACATTAATTTGACTGTGCCTTTAAACGGCTTCGAAAATTCCAGAATATAATGTCATGGCTTTAGAAGCTTCTGATAGGCTAATTGACATCATTTGAGTCAGTTGGAGTTGTAGCTGTGGATGTATTTCAAGGCCTACCTTCAAACTCACTGCCTCTTTGCTTGACATCATGTGAAATCAAAAGAAATCAGACAAGACCTCAGGAAAATAATTGTAGATCTCCACAAGTCTGGTTCATTCTTGGGAGCAATTTCCAAACGCCTGAAGGTACCACATTCATCTCTACAAACAATAGTACGCAAGTATAAACACCCTGGGAACACGTAGCCGGCATACCACTCAAGAAGGAGATGCGTTCTGTCTCCTAGAGATGAACGTACTTTGGTGTGAAAAGTGCAAATCAATCCCAGAACAACAGCAAAGGACCTTGTGAAGATGCTGGAGGAAACAGGTACAAAAGTATCTATATCCACAGTAAAACGAGTCCTATATCGACATAACCTGAAAGGCCGCTCAGCAAGGAAGAAGCCACTGCTCCAAAACCGCCATAAAAAAGCCAGACTACGGTTTGCAACTGCACATGGGGACAAAGATCGTACTTTTTTGAGAAATGTCCTCTGGTCTGATGAAACAAAAATAGAACTGTTTGGCCATAACGACCATTGTTATGTTTGGAGGAAAAAGGGGGAGGCGTGCAAGCCGAAGAACACCATCCCAACCGTGAAGCACGGGGGTGGCAGCATCATGTTGTGGGGGTGCTTTGCTGCAGGAGGGACTGGAGCACTTCACAAAATAGATAGCATCATGAGGGAGGAAAATGATGTGGATATATTGAAGCAACATCTCAAGACATCAGTCAGGAAGTTAAAGCTTGGTCGCAAATGGGTCTTCCAAATGGACAATGACCCCAAGCATACTTCCAAAGTTGTGGCAAAATGGCTTACGGACAGCAAAGTCAAGGTATTGGAGTGACCATCACAAAGCCCTGACCTCAATCCTATAGAACATTTGTGGGCAGAACTGAAAAAGTGTGTGCAAGCAAGGAGGCTTACTCACCTAACTCGGCTACACCAGCTCTGTCAGGAGGAATGGGCCAAAATTCACCCAACTTATTGTGGGAAGCTAATGGAAGGCTACCCAAAACGTTTGACCCAAGGTAAACAATTTAAAGGCAATGCTACCAAATACTAATTGAGTGTATGTAAACTTCTGACCCACTGGGAATGTGATGAAAGAAATAAAAGCTGAAATAAATCATTCTCTCTACTATTATTCTGACATTTCACATTCTTAAAATAAAGTGGTGATCCTAACTGACCTAAAACAGGGAATTTTTACTTGGATTAAATGTCAGGAATTGTGAAAAACTGAGTATAAATGTATTTGGCTAATGTGTATGTAAACTTCCGACTTCAACTGTATATCAGACCGTATGACAAAACCTTAATTTTGACTGTTCTAATTACGTTGGTAACCAGTTTATAATAGCAGTAAGGCACCTCGGGGGTGCCACGGCTAAGGGCTGTATTGTCCACACCTCCTCAGGTCTAATTGCTTAATTATACCATTCGATTGTTTGTTTGTGGGGTGCTTCCTTGCTAGAGTAGTATGTCTGTTAGCATTTTGCTTACCAAATAGCCTAGCCTCTAATGCACCACTTAGTATTCTACTAACTAAACCCTGCCATTAGCTTGTTTGCTATGCGTGATGCTAGGCTAAGTATTGTATGTACGGTATACATGCTGCTAGTGAGGGATTCAATGACAGTAGTCCCTATTGAACCAGCTGTGTGTTCAACTGGCCATGTTGTTTTATGATGTCTCTGTTTATGGGTAATCAAGAGGGCCAGGCTTTTACTCTGGGACATAAATCTAGAGATGCCGTCTCTCTCACCGCTCCCTATTCCCGAAATGATATTGGTGCTGGTGGTTGGGTGTCTCTAGACTCTGCCGCTGATGAAATGATATTGGTGCTGGTGGTTGGGTGTCTCTACACTCTGCCGCTGATGAAATGATATTGGTGCTGGTATTTGGGTGTCTCTAGACTCTGCCGCTGATGAAATGATATTGGTGCTGGTGGTTGGGTGTCTCTAGACTCTGCCGCTGATGAAATGATATTGGTGCTGGTGGTTGGGTGTCTCTAGACTCTGCCGCTGATGAAATGATATTGGTGCTGGTGGTTGGGTGTCTCTAGACTCTGCCGCTGATGAAATGATATTGGTGCTGGTGGTTGGGTGTCTCTAGACTCTGCCGCTGATGAAATGATATTGGTGCTGGTGGTTGGGTGTCTCTAGACTCTGCCGCTGATGAAATGATATTGGTGCTGGTGGTTGGGTGTCTCTAGACTCGCTGATGAAATTATATTTAGTTTTTACCCTCTACGCTTTATGACAACGTGTTGTGCAAACAGACTCTCTCAAACACCTTTCAGCAAACAGATGTCTGTGGTATATTAAGGGTACAATCTGCAATATTTACTGCAGTTCAATTGCCATTTCAATTACCCACTACCCATTGATTCTTGAAGTGGTCAGGGCTGCAATAGGAATGGCTGAAATAAGAATTCAGGGATGTCCCTTTGCACTCATCTTTTCCCCATTGCGTGTGTCTGTCTGTCTGCCTGCCTGCCTGCCTGTCTGTCTGTCTGTCTGTCTGTCTGTCTGTCTGTCTGTCTGTCTGTCTGTCTGTCTGTCTGTCTGTCTGTCTGTCTGTCTGTCTGTCTGCCTGCCTGCCTGCCTGCCTGCCCTTTGGTGGCATCCTGTCTGGTAAGGATGTGCATCGTTCTCTTTCAAAGTGAATCGATACGTATCTAGATACATCGGCTCTGATAAAGGTATTATATGTTTAAGTTTGAAATAATTTGTTGCGATTGGGATTGATGAGAGAACGATACGATACACCAACATTTTCCATTCTAAAATAAAATCTGCTGCTGATGGAGCTCATGAGCTGAGCCTCTCTGAGCTGGATCTCTGTGTGTGTGTGTGTGTGTGTGTGTGTGTGTGTGTGTGTGTGTGTGTGTGTGTGTGTGTGTGTGTGTGTGTGTGTGTGTGTGTGTGTGTGTGTGTGTGTGTGTGTGTGTGTGTGTGTGTGTGTGTGTGTGTGTGTGTGTAATTATGTATGTCTATGGTGTATACTATGTAGGCCTCTGATCTGAGCCATAAGGGACACTAGGCGTCTCCCACCCCACTATCAGATTAGAGGGGTAATGTGTTTTTTGTACTGTCACTTTGTTTGAGCTAGTAATGTAAAATCTCCAAATCCAATGGTTTTCACCGCTTGGACGTTTCAGTGAGCTTCTTTTCTCCTTCTGCAGATGAGATTTGTGTCTCTGGTAACTTGCTTCTATTCTGGTTAAACATAACTTTCAACAGTGCATAGATAACAATAACCTAGCAAATTCCACGGGTTGTCACGCAACTAATAAAGCCTAATGTTTGCGCAAGATCAGGAACAGCCGCCTACCTGGCGCTGGTCAGCACTCCAAGCTGGGCACAGTGAGCAGTTTGACTAGGCTTGGTTGTTCTGCGTGAAAAATAACTTGTAGGTCAATGACTGTCAACACAGTAACATGTTTAGTTTGACGCTGAATCAGAGGACGTATGAGTTGTCACAAAATATGAGAGGTATTTTCAGAAGGTAAAAACTAATATGAGCAAAACATTGTAGTGAACCGGCGATTTGTTATGTTTGAATACATTTTCTGACCGGTGAATGCTACATTTGAATAGGTTTGGGGTCCGCGAAGCCACACAGTCTTATCTTAATCATTTGAATCGGGAACGATGCGTATCGGTGTCTTGTTACATCCCTACTGCCTGGTGTTTGTTTTGGCTGGCCCACAGTCTGATGAGAATGGCCATGGCTCATTACCAGGGGACTTTGGAATGGTGTGGGACAGAACGACGGCTGCTTCTGTTGTCACTCAAAACATATTTTTTTGCGTCTGCATTTTTTTGTGTCTGCTCGCGTTATATATTGGATAGCATGCATGTGATGTTCTGAACAATGCTGATGAGGCTTCTAATATAAAACTGTATACCATGGCATTGTTGAATACTCGTTTCTGATTGGCTTGAAGGGCATTCTCGAGTGTGCATTATTCCCCTATAACACACAGTATATCAGCACGGTAGTATGTAATGGCTTTAGTTCATTCTTACATGTTCTATGTTTGAGCCGCTTTTAAAAGCAAAAGTCAGATTGAAAACATTATTGGCAATGTTGAATTGGATTTTCATAATAGCAAGCTAGGACTGATGGTTTGGTTAGCTTAATTACCAAGTCTATTTGTCTGGTTACCAAGGCAACTACTGTAGCTATCTAGTTAACTAAGCTACTTCAGTGGATGTTAAACACATTTCTACATACAAATGAACACATTTGTAGCTGCAAATGTGTTATATTATAGCCATGGTATAAAAGAGGTAGTCAACTCTGGGCTCTATGCGTCCTCTGGAAAAGAATGCAACTCCGTCGTTCATTATTTTCCATTGGACGCATAGCCCTTCATTGATTATCCCTTACGTGTTGCATTCAATTGAACATAAGTTCAGAAGAACCTCATGTCTTCTCTCAGCTGAGTATTCAGAATGACTTTAGGGGAGCACAATAAGACAATGAGACACAATACCAAAGTTGTGACTTCACATTGAAAGCTGTTTTAGTTTTTAGGCCCAGGCTTTAGTACTCTCACGTGCTCAGGCCTACATCCTTCATGGCGTGTGAGAGCATAGTTTGCCCCAATTCTCCTCCGACCATAGCAACAACAATACCCACCCTCCCTGTTGTCAGGCCTTGCAGCCAGGCCCAAACTGGCCCTAGTTGGGCTTCATCCCAAATGGCAACATATTCCCTATATAGGGCACTACCGTATCGGCTCTGGTCAAAAGCAGTGCACTAAATAGGGAATAGGGTGCGATTTGGGACCTATTTGTTCCTAACCAACCAACGTGATGCCTTGTAAGCTTTTCTTGGCTCAGAAAAGCAGCTTAAGGGACTTGATCTTTGGTCTGGCGAGCACAGCAGAGTCAGAGTGGAGCACAGCAGTGTCAGAGTGGAGCACAGCAGAGTCAGGGTGGAGCACAGCAGAGTCAGGGTGGAGCACAGCAGAGTCAGGGTGGAGCACAGTAGTGTCAGAGTGGAGCACAGTAGTGTCAGAGTGGAGCACAGTAGTGTCAGAGTGGAGCACAGTAGTGTCAGAGTGGAGCACAGTAGTGTCAGAGTGGAGCACAGTAGTGTCAGAGTGGAGCACAGTAGTGTCAGAGTGGAGCACAGTAGTGTCAGAGTGGAGCACAGCAGAGTCAGAGTGGAGCACAGCAGAGTCAGAGTGGAGCACAGCAGAGTCAGAGTGGAGCACAGCAGAGTCAGAGTGGAGCACAGCAGAGTCAGAGTGGAGCACAGCAGAGTCAGAGTGGAGCACAGCAGAGTCAGAGTGGAGCACAGCAGAGTCAGGGTGGAGCACAGCAGAGTCAGGGTGGAGCACAGCAGAGTCAGGGTGGAGCACAGCAGAGTCAGGGTGGAGCACAGCAGTGTCAGAGTGGAGCACAGTAGTGTCAGTGGAGCACAGCAGAGTCAGGGTGGAGCACAGCAGAGCCAGAGTGGAGCACAGCAGTGTCAGAGTGGAGCACGTGCTGGGGGCTGGAGCACTTTCCCCTCTGGTCAGCCAGAGCCGCTAGGCGAGGCTATGCTAACCGCTAACTTCTGTTTTGGTAAAAGTGTACATTGGGCATTTCTAGCCGTTAGCATTAGCAAAGCTAGCAAAGTTATATTCTGTTATAGGAGTTAGTTAGCGGTTAGCATAGTGTAGCGTTAGCTGATCTGGCTGTGAGAGGGTGCAGGGCGAGTAGAGACAGAGAACACCTGTCTCACGAAGGGCCTGACTGAATGACACATATTTAGCCAATCGCGTGCACTAATCCACTAACATACACAAACCTAGATGTACTGTGTACACACAGTCCTACATCAGCTCATTATACACACACACACTCCGTGGAGGAGACACAGGAGAATCTCTAGGTCATCCTCTTTACGCACGTCTTTCTGACTGCCCTATATTCTCCCTCTGCTGAGTCGCTCTGTAAGAACACGCTGGTTTAGTGAGCACACACACACACACACACACACACACCCTCCAGCTGGATTAGGTGCCGGACACTCGTCCTTTCTTACCTGACCATTGACTCCGGATATCTTTTCACCTCCTTGTTGTGCCCTTACACAGGGGATGTTTGTGTTTATACAGGATATTTGCATTAGCGAGTACAGCATTCCAAGATGTGCAGGATACGGGAGGGCCAGTTTGTTTAGGGATTACACACTGATGTTTGTTTAGAAGGATAGAAATAGAACCGTGTGTTGATTGTTTTTGGAATATCTCCCTGATAAGGCTGTAAAAAGCTTTCAAATGACACAAATTGATACAGACAGTGCTTTCAATCAAATCAACACCTCTCCCTCATTAGCCTTTTACCACAACTAATACCTTATGTGGTGGTATTTTAACAAGCACCCCGTAACGATAGTGGGTCACGCTTCTTGACAGTCCAAACCCACATCCCAAGTGGCTGTTTAGTTGGAGTGTTCCAGGATGGAATGCACTAATGTTCCGTTCTCTCCGCTACTGCTGCTGCTGCTAGTCCAGATTTGTGTCCCAACTGGCACCCTATTCCCCATGGGCCTTGGTCAAAAGTAGTGCACTACGTAGGGAATCGGGTGCTATTTGGGACGCACTCTAGAGCAGTGTGTCAATCAGTTAGCATTCCAGCTAACCAAATCATCCACCGTTAAAGGAAGAACTAGAAGCCTGTTGGAAATGAACCACTTCAATAAATCTGTCTGGGGTCTATATTTAGACAGCTAGAGGGAAAACTGCTCAGTTTCCACCAATCATGGCTTTTTAAGGATTGTTGCCCTCCAATCAAAATGCGGTATCTTCTGACGACATCATATCCTTCCTGGTTGGTTTGCGTGGGCGGTGGAGTGTCATTGTTTACAGTTAGTGGTCCGGAACAGGGACAGAACTAGCTTATAGGGTCCTGGGTTGGTGAACTACTGTATCTAGCCACTGTTACAAGGCAGGGTTAAGTGGATATGCTTTTAGGCTTTGAGGTGGGGGTGGGGAGACAGCTGTGTGTGTGTGTACAGTATTAGCATAAACCAGAGCAGAGTGAGATGAGAGAGGATAGCAGGGATAGCAGAAGGACAGTCGTGCCCCAGAAGCCAACATCTGGTTGGTTGGATGTCGGAGGGATCTCCCTCGGTTTTATCTGTTTCTGCCCAACGCGGTGTTTTAGGACAGTAAAGCCTTCTGGGTATTGGAGTTTAATCTAAAGCTCATCTGACCTCAGGTCACTATAGAAGGGGGGATGGAGGCATGGGACGAGAGGGAGGGATGGATGGGGAGTGATAGAGAAGAGATGAATGGATGGAAGAAGGGGAAGCAGGGAACGATAAAGGAAGGGATACGGGTTACCATGGAGGTAGAGATTGAGGAGGGAATGCCACACTTCTTGTTTTGAGTAGTAGAGGGTTTGTGGACGCCAGAATCACATGATTCTGAGGTCATGTGATATAGGGGTCTGCTCTCTCATTCTCTCTCTCCCGTCCCTCCCCTCCCTCCATCTCCCCTCTCTCCCCCCTCCATCCCTCTCTCCCCCCTCCATCCCTCTCTCCAGTGGACCAGATTAAAAGCTACAGAGCAGAGAGATGTTAGGCACGTGTGAACTAAACCATGTGTGTTGGTGATGGGCCTGGCTGGCTTCAGCCCCTTAGTCCCAGTCTCACTGGGGCCCTGCCTGCTATAACCTCCTGGACTCTGCACAGCTGGCATAGCCTGCATAACCCCCTCCTCTACCTCCTCTTCCTCTAATCATCCCCCACTCTAACTATTTCTGACTCTCTCTCTCTCAATGCAAAAGGCCAAAGCAAGTGACACAGACAATAAACAAGTATCTCTCTCTTTCACATGCCTACTTTTCTCTCTTTCTTCAAGCTCTCTCTTTCTCTTTCACTCACTTGTTTTTAACTGTACACCATCTCTCTATCTGTTACATTCCACCCTCTCTCTTCTCTCGACACTGTTTCCTTCTCATCCCTCCCTCCCTCTCCGTGTTGCTCTGTTGCCATGCGTCATTGCAGATTCCTCTCTGTGGTTTGGCATGGGTTCAGTGAGCAGGCGTGACGTGAGGTGGAACAGATCGACTACAGTGTATATCTGCCGCCAATTATCCGCCAATTGGATTTATTTACCAACCAACCCTCTTCTGTGTGAGTGTGTGATGTGGTGCGGGGTTCCCTGAAATTCCAGGTATCCCGTGTTGATTCAACCCCTCTCCACGCCAACTGGTTTGGAACGCAGTTCCACTGTGGCTCCAGACTAAACAATCCAGTGGTGGTCGGAATGGATCCACAGGATGTGCTGCTCTCGACCAGCCAATCAAATCTCAAAGGAATGAAGAAGTCAAAAAAGGGAATGATTGATAGCCAAAAGAGAGAGAGACACACACACACACACACACACACACACGCACTGAGTACCACCATACCCACACACTCAAAGTGATAAATCCCACCTCCACAGAATAGCTATATTCCCAATGTTTCTCTGTCATTCCGACATGGAATTTGGGTCACCATCCGACTTAATTCCGAGAGGGAATTCCGACTCCCGAGACTTACTAATCAGTCTCTAAGATCCCCAGTGAGTGCAGTAGGCTGTAACACACTTCTACAGTGAACACATTCCACATTCCACATTCCTTTCATTCTTCAGTGCTGTTTGTTATATATATAACATTTTGCCTGTCAGTGAAGAACTCAAAAGGACGATTGTCCTCATAGGACGTCCCCGACTCAGAAGAAGACAGCGAAGGAGGGATCTCTCTCTTTCTCTCATCTACTAAGTACCAGTCCAAGAGTCCCAGATCGTTTCTTTCTGTCAATAGACAGCTAGACAAGCTTCATGTCCTTGTGTTTGTTCTCTTTTGTCCTATTGGCTTAATGAGGGTTTTCACTATACAAGGATGCTGTCTATGTTATCTCGACCACTAAGAGCTGGAGCACTCTGTCTTTAGTAGCCCAGCTAACGACGCAGCATTCCATACATTTCTGTAGGCTTCAGATGCTAGTTTCTGGGCAGATTACACAGAGACGGACGAGTTTGATCTTTAATGACGGTCTCTCCCCTCTCTCTCTCTCGCTCTCTCTTTCTCCATCTCTTTTTTCCCCCTCTCTGCTTCTCCCCACCTCTCTCTCTCCCCCCTCTCTCTCTCGGTCTCTCTTTCTCCATCTCTTTTTCCCCCTCTCTGCTTCTCCCCACCTCTCTCTCTCCCCCCTCTCTCTCTCGGTCTCTCTTTCTCCATCTCTTTTTCCCCCTCTCTGCTTCTCCCCACCTCTCCCTCTCCCCTCCTCTCCCTCCCCCGCTACTTATTATATGCCCCCCTTTCTCTCTCCCTACATTCATCCCTCTCTCCCATCTGTCTATGTTTTATAATAGATAACAGTAAAGCGTCCTCCAGTCCTTTAGTGTAAAGATGCCATTGGCAGGACAGGCCTATATTCGTCTGAGAGAGTAGTGCTTGCGTGCGTGTGTGTGTGTGTGTTTAAGCCCAGAAACGTGGCAGATCACGATGTCACCACTCACCACTGGGCAAGATATTACAATCCACCGCTCGCCAGGAATATCAATGTATTTCTTTATTTACATTCACGTCTCAGCTGTCACTCGGATTTACTTCCAATTTGCTTTGAGGGGGGACAATGACACTTCCTATTGTCCTATGGGAAGGTGGCTCTGTGTCGATCAGCTGTATGGTCTGTCATTGGAGTAGAATAAGTAGCCTTTTACTAAGGAATCAAATAGGGAATCCCAAAGTAATGAATTTAATCAAATAGATCATAACATGCTTGTTTTGCTCTTTGATTATCATGGCAGTATGGTTCTTTAGGACATTCTGTTCCATTTAGAAAATCATGTGTTTGCTACAAATAAAACATTTTATAAACTGGGTGGTTCGAGCCCTGAATGCCGAAAGCCGTGGTATATCATGCTGTATACCAAGGGTATAACAAAACATTTATTTTTACTGCTCTAATTACGTTGGTAACCAGGTTATAATGGCAATAAGGCACCTCAGGGGTTTGTGATATATGGCCAATATACCATGTATATGGGCTGTGTCCAGGCACTACGTGTTGCATCGTGCATATTGGCCGTATACCACACCCACTCAATCTAGTACAGAACCTCGAAGTGACATTGACTGACTTCCTGGTGTAGTGCGTCCTATGGGAAGGCGGTGATATGTTGTGATGAAGGTGCTTTTGGGAGTTAACCATGTGGGTGCTTCAAAACAAAGACTGGGTGGGAGTTACTACCATGTGTTACTACCATGTGTTACTACCATGTGTTACTACCATGTGTTACTACCATGTGTTACTACCATGTGTTACTACCATGTGTTACTACCATGAGTTACTACCATGTGTTACTACCATGTGTTACTACCATGTGTTACTACCATGTGTTACTACCATGAGTTACTACCATGTGTTACTACCATGTGTTACTACCATGTGTTACTACCATGTGTTACTACCACGTGTTACTACCATGAGTTACTACCATGTGTTACTACCATGTGTTACTACCATGTGTTACTACCATGTGTTACTACCATGTGTTACTACCATGAGTTACTACCATGTGTTACTACCATGTGTTACTACCATGTGTTACTACCATGAGTTACTACCATGAGTTACTACCATGTGTTACTACCATGAGTTACTACCATGAGTTACTACCATGTGTTACTACCATGAGTTACTACCATGAGTTACTACCATGAGTTACTACCATGTGTTACTACCATGTGTTACTACCATGTGTTACTACCATGAGTTACTACCATGAGTTACTACCATGAGTTACTACCATGTGTTACTACCATGAGTTACTACCATGAGTTACTACCATGTGTTACTACCATGTGTTACTACCATGTGTTACTACCATGAGTTACTACCATGAGTTACTACCATGTGTTACTACCATGAGTTACTACCATGTGTTACTACCATGAGTTACTACCATGTGTTACTACCATGAGTTACTACCATGTGTTACTACCATGAGTTACTACCATGTGTTACTACCATGAGTTACTACCATGTGTTACTACCATGTGTTACTACCATGAGTTACTACCATGAGTTACTACCATGAGTTACTACCATGTGTTACTACCATGTGTTACTACCATGAGTTACTACCATGTGTTACTACCATGTGTTACTACCATGTGTTACTACCATGTGTTACTACCATGTGCTACTACCATGTGCTACTACCATGTGTTACTACCATGTGCTACTACCATGTGTTACTACCATGTGTTACTACCATGTGTTACTACCATGTGTTACTACCATGAGGTACTACCATGTGTTACTACCATGAGTTACTACCATGAGTTACTACCATGAGTTACTACCATGTGTTACTACCATGTGTTACTACCATGTGTTACTACCATGTGTTACTACCATGTGTTACTACCATGTGTTACTACCATGAGTTACTACCATGTGCTACTACCATGTGTTACTACCATGAGTTACTACCATGTGCTTTAAGCATGGAGAACAAACCGTCCATTAGGCTACGTGACCTATTGAGTCAGTTAGTTGGTCAGGTGCTGCTGGCACAACATGTGACCTGCACCATAGCAGTCACCACGTGACAGCACAGTGAGCAGTCGGCCTAAATGAAAGAGAAAGAGAACAACACACACACACACACACACACACACACACTGAACCACGCAGGGCATCCTTACCAGAAAAACAACATCGCCATTGTGTTGGTAGCGTAGCTAGCAGACAAAAGTGATTCAACATTGGAGCCTGTGTTCGTGTGCATGTGTGTGTGTTTGTGACTATGAGGATACAGTGAGCTATCTGAGTTGTGTGTTTTTATAAGACGGGTGGGCGTGCACGTGACAGAGAGCAGGGTTCATGTACTCACACGGCTGCATGTATGTCATTGTTATGTAACATGTATGTGGGCTGTGTGAAGAGGGACTGCCACATGCATATTGCATTTCACCATCTGCAAAATGTACGGGGGTGGATCAACGCTCTGCATGTTTGGCCCATATATTCATTCTAGATTATTCCATATGATCTACAGGGGCGTAAAGCGATCTCCCAAGAGTACACAGCTAAGCCAACATGCCCTGTTTGATATTGTGTGTGCTTAAATTAGAGATTTAACCTACACTTGAGTGTACAAAACATTAGGAACACCTGCTCTTTCCATTACATAGACTGACCAGGTGAATCCAGGTGAAAGCTTCAATCAGTGTAGACGAAGGGGAGAAGACAGGTTAAATAAGGTTTTTTAAGCCTTGAGAAAATTGAGACCTGGATTGTGTGTGTGTGCCATTCAGAGGGTGAATGGGCAAGACAAAAGATTTAAGTGCCTTTGAATGCGGTATGGTAGTAGGTGCCAGGCACACCGGTTTGAGTGTGTCAAAACTGCAACGTGGCTGGGTTTTTCCCACTCAACAGTTTCCTGTGTGTATCAAGAATGGTCCACCACCCAAATGACATCCAGCCAACTTGACACAACTGTGGGAAGCATTGGAGTCAACATGGGCCAGCATCCCTGTGGAATGCTTTTGACACCTTGTAGAGTCCATGTCCCCGACGAATTGAGGCTGTTCTGAGGGCAAAACGGGGGTGCAACTCAATATTAGGAAGGTGTTTCTAATGTTTTGTACACTCAGTGTATATTTAAAAAAATGTCCACTTCATTGAAATCATAGAGAACATCTATGTGTGTCTGGTGTGTATAGCTCTCAATTTTACTGTTCAGTAAAAAATATAAAATAGTTCCAATCTATTTGGATTTAGGCTGTGGCTTTGGGGCCTCGGATAAGGCTGGACGAAGCTGGAGAGAAAGACCTGGTGGATTTAATTTTCCTTCCTATCCCTGGAAAGAGACATGGTGATATTGGTCAGCGTCATGCTAACAAGAGACCATGTTCATAATGATCATGTTTGCGTCCCAAATGGCACTCTATTCCCTATGTTGTGCACTTCTTTTGACCAGGGCCTATAGGGTTCTGGTCAAAAGTAGTGCACTATGTAGGGAACAGGGTGCCATTTGGGGCTTAGTTCATAATGACCATGATGTCTCCATTTCCTGACTGCCTTGTCGGCTTGGAGATTTACCACGGCGCTCCACCAAGGATCTGGAATAGTACAATATCCTCTGTGCATGCCAAATGATGCCCTGTTCACTACATAGTGCACTACTTCTGACCAGAGCCTGGTCAAAAGTAGTGCACTGTGTAGGGAATAGGGTGCCATTTGGGATGCATGTGGCCTATGTGAAGGATCTGTAATTAGTTGAATATCTATGTGAAGGCTCACTTGTCAGCTCGCTACATAAATAACTAGGTCATATGGGAGGTGGGGTTGAGGGTGTGGGGCACAGTAGCAATGTGATCTGTCTTGATTAATCAGGAATGAGTGTTTTAATGACATTACCCTCTATTCATAAGCCTGTATCATTGAAATTGACCTAGCGCCAAACCAATATATTGTTTTAAAACTCTTCCTGATGTTCTATACCGTCCTGATCACATCCTTCAAATGTATGGCGTGTTATCTGTAGCCAGGGTCTGACCGGTCCCTTTCAGAACATATGTAATGTATATCAGACATCTTGGATGGCCCATGCCGTCAAGTCATTCATTATTTAAGACTTATTCAAAAGTTCCAGGAAATCTAGGCCACCTATAGTGTATAGCTCCTTTCTCTCTCTGCCTCGTGTGTTCCACCAAATACTGTCACAACTAGCAGGACTCAATGTCCTCCTCAGCCAGATCAGTGTTTTACACATGGAACAAAAATACATTTCTAAAATAAGCTCTTTCTTTTTTAGGTTTGTGGTTATTAGACTACACCTTGGCTCTAGCTTTTCCCTGTGTTTGTTTCTCAAACAAACCCACCTTTAATTAGCCTTAGCTGCAAAACATTACAGAAGCTACTATTTAAGCTACTCTATTAAACTGGGAGACAACATCCTGTGTTAATGTGATGCTGCAAGCCACAGACCATAATGTAACAGTCTGTATAAAGACCTCTCACTACCTCTACTACACCAGTTACATCACAACCATAATGTAACAGTCTGTATAAAGACCTCTCACTACCTCTACTACACCAGTTACATCACAACCATAATGTAACAGTCTGTATAAAGACCTCTCACTACCTCTACTACACAACCATAATGTAACAGTCTGTATAAAGACCTCTCACTACCTCTACTACAGCCTCTGTAGCTGCAGGAGGTGACAGTTGAAAAGGGCAGTGTTAAAAACACCAACCACAATAAACGCTTGCTGCCTGTCTGTGTGCACAGCCGAGCATCCTTTCAACCGTCTTTTCAACCTCTCTTCAAACCATTATTCAACATCTTGTCAGGGCAGTTTTTTATTTATTTCCTTTCAAACTCTCTCTTGATCAGATGAAAGAGAAAGAGAGAAGAGTAAACGAGGAACCTGTGGAGGGATGAATAGAGAGAGAGAGAAGGAGTGCGTAGGCCAAGAAGCTGTGAGCAGTGCTTGGGGGCGATTCTGCCGGGTTACAAAAGAGGGTTTTGAAGTGCGGATGGCCTTTTTCTCTGAAGGGTTCGCCCTTGTGTTGGAGGCAGGATGCGCGTAGGAAAGAGAGGAAGATTGATGGATAGAATGGAGGGAGTGAGAGAGAGAGAGAGGTGGAGGTTAGAGAGCGTGGAAGACCATCTCTCCACACTATTTGTTTATTTGTATCATCATGCAATCAGCTTCACAAACTACAACATTACGCATCCATTAACCTTTGTTGTCATTCAAAATCCTAGCCTTGATTTCCTGTGTGTGAGTTCTGAGGACTTCGTGGTAGCATCAGCAGGCTAGCAGCACGCGTTATGTAATCTGCATGATGCAGATGGGAGCCCCATTCACGTAAAGCTAACACTAGGTAATGCTATTCATGGGATGACCCGGAGAACAGGGCTCTTTGGCAGGCTAACGTTAGCACACGTTCTAGGCTATCAATAGCTAAAGCAACAAGGCTCATTAGCGGGCTAACGCTAGGCTATTCATAGGAGTGGCACTAATGCTATCCAACCCCCTGCAGTGCTAAATTAACTTAGCAGGTTATCTATACCCAGCACACTATTGACACTGAGGTTAGCGTCCTGGCATGATCCTTCCTGTAGCTAACTCTGGTGTGTGTGGTGTTGCAGTGTCCTACCACTGCAAATTAAATCCAATGCCATTTATGTAACGAGATAGGCCTAGCAGGGTTGGGGTTAATTCCATTGCATTCGGGAAGTAAACAGAAATTCTAATTCCAATTTTTACTCTGCATTTCAGTTTACATCCCAGTTTGACTGAATTGAACCCAACCTTGAGACAGAGTCCTCGTTACTAGGTCTATATTCCCTGTTTGACTGAATTGAACCCAACCTTGAGACCGAGTCCTCGTTACTAGGTCTATATTCCCTGTTTGACTGAATTGAACCCAACCTTGAGACAGAGTCCTCGTTACTAGGTCTATATTCCCTGTTTGACTGAATTGAACCCAATCTTGAGACCGAGTCCTCGTTACTAGGTCTATATTCCCTGTTTGACTGAATTGAAC
Organism: Salvelinus alpinus; assembly: GCF_045679555.1. Lineage (NCBI taxonomy): Eukaryota > Metazoa > Chordata > Actinopteri > Salmoniformes > Salmonidae > Salvelinus > Salvelinus alpinus. Next base: position 77,147,959 of record NC_092087.1, read on the forward strand.
CCAACCTTGAGGCCGAGTCCCCGTTACTAGGTCTATATTCCCTGTTTGACTGAATTGAACCCAACCTTGAGACCGAGTCCTCGTTACTAGGTCTATATTCCCTGTTTGACTGAATTGAACCCAACCTTGAGGCCGAGTCCCCGTTACTAGGTCTATATTCCCTGTTTGACTGAATTGAACCCAACCTTGAGGCCGAGTCCCCGTTACTAGGTCTATATTCCCTGTTTGCTATTTTGTGCTCAGGAGGCCCCAAAGGAGATTACAGTGCAGAATGCCTGTGTTTAAAGTCCCACTCGGGTATTTAAGCCCACAAACGACTCATTCATTTTTTGTCACCTATTAGGGCTTAAGCCCAGGTCTTTGACCCAACCGATAAAAAACTTCCCAGCATGCTTTAGGGATTACCACCATTAACTCTTAAACCTAACTGGTAAATAACCACGCTTTAAAGGTTTAGGAACATTTAACCCTTGGTGGACATTGTGTATGGACTGTGACAGAGTTATAGGGACATACTTCTCTATCTTGTTCTCACTCTCTCTATTTCGCTCTGTTTGTCTCCACCTCTTGTTTTTCTCCGCCTCTGTCGATATCTGTCTCTACCTCTCTGTCAATCTCTCTCTCTACATCTCTGTTTTCTCTCTCCCTCTCTTTCTCCTTCCGCCTCTCGTGCTCCTTCTTGCTCCTCTCTCTATCTCTCTGTCCCCCCCATCTCTCTCCATCGCTCTCTGGAGGAGGGCAGGGAAGAGGGAGAAGAGGGGAATGAGAGAGATATTAACCTTAGTTACATTGACCTTGCGTGTGTAGAAATCAAGGCTGAGAAATGTGCTTTGAGAAGTCATCACATGGGTGTGGATGGGTCTGTGGTTAGCTGCTGTGACTCAGAATAGGCCTACGCATTCAAACTTTATCCAGCCAAGTTCTATGTGTGAAAGAACAGGAGGCTGTGACTATATATACCTACAGTGATTGTGGTTAACTAGCCTACTCATGAAGAGGTTAACCTTCACTTGAGACAGATAGACAGATAGGATAGACAGATAGACAGATAGGTCTGTGAACGGTGCCTGCCGTCTTACCCCCCCCTCCCTCCAGTAAGGGAGGGTTATCTAGGGTCAGCTGCTGAGACTGCAGCATGGTTGTCCTTATCAGTGAGAAGTGAAGTGGAGAGGGGAGGGGGGAGTGGAGGCCTGTAGAACTACTGTCTGGAGGAGCTCCATTCACCTCACACTCTGTAGCCTGACAGGCATGTCTAGACTTGTCTAGGATACCCCCCTCCCTTCTTTTCTTTCTCTCAGTGTGTGTGTGTGTGTGTGTGTGTGTGTGTGTGTGTGTGTGTGTGTGTGTGTGTGTGTGTGTGTGTGTGTGTGTGTGTGTGTGTGTGTGTGTGTGTGTGTGTGTGTGTGTGTGTGTGTGTGTGTGTGCATGCGCGAGAGAGCATGTGTGTTCAGCCAGCTCAGCTTTACTGACGTGCTACAGCCATCTTCCAGGTCAAATAGTGTGATAACCCAGAGGTCTCCAAACCTGTCTGTAACCTGCTGTTAACACTATACAAGCAGCACTCTCCTAGCCACGCCAGCCTCACCCTCGTGTGGGTGCTAGCAAGCAAGCTAAGTAGTGCTACGTATCAACAGCCATTGTCAGCCAATCCAGTAGAGGTTGGAAGCTATGGTGAGCTTCGATTGGTCACTAACGTCACGCGACATCCCAGAGGATTTGAATAAAGTTCAGCTTTCCCCAACTTAAGTCCCGCCCTGTTCGGCTCCCTCGCTTTCCTTCCGTTTGAAGTGAATGGCTTCGATGTTTCACTGTGCGATGCCGCTTCCGAGTGTAAACTCAGAGTAAGGCCTGAGGCACCGCTATACAGAGGACACCCACACACACGCTAGAGATCAGAGAACAGAGATGAATCTGGATCGTCCATCTCTGTGTAGGCCTGCTGCGTGAGAGGAGATGGTCACACACTACGTGCCTGCACTAGGATAACTGTGATAAAGACTGAATGTGGGCTGGCCTGCCCTGTGAATGGGGCTGTTTACTGTCAGAGAGAGAGACAGACAGATATTTATCATATATAGAGACGTGTGTACGTGTGTGTACGTGTGTGTACGTGTGTGTACGTGTGTGTGCGTGCGTGTGCGTGCGTGCGTGTGCGTGTGTGTGTGTGTGTGTGTGTACGTGTGTGTGTACGTGTGTGTACGTGTGTGTACGTGTGTGTACGTGACAGACAGACAGAGACACACACACCCACACACACACACACACACACACACACACAACACACACACACACACACACACACACACACACACACACACACACACACACACACACACACACACACACACACACACACACACACACACACACACACAGAGGAGAGTCATTTCTGAGTAGTTGCTGGTGTCTTTAGGTTGTAATCTAGCCTCAGGGCCGAGACACTTTGAATGTCCTAGTCTGAGTAGCATAATGCCCTAGGTTAGCTAAAATACCTCTTCACTGCAGCATAATGCTCTAGGTTAGCTAAAATACCTCTTCACTGCAGCATAATGCTCTAGGTTAGCTAAAATACCTCTTCACTGCAGCATAATGCTATAGGTTAGCTAAAATACCTCTTCACTGCAGCCTAATGCCCTAGGTTAGCTAAAATACCTCTTCACTGCAGCATAATGCTCTAGGTTAGCTAAAATACCTCTTCACTGCAGCACAATGCTCTAGGTTAGCTAAAATACCACTTCACTGCAGCATAATGCTCTAGGTTAGCTAAAATACCTCTTCACTGCAGCATAATGCCCTAGGTTAGCTAAAATACCGCTTCACTGCAGCATAATGCCCTAGGTTAGCTAAAATACCTCTTCACTGCAGCATAATGCTCTAGGTTAGCTAAAATACCTCTTCACTGCAGCCTAATGCCATAGGTTAGCTAAAATAGCTCTTCACTGCAGCATAATGCCCTATGTTAGCTAAAATACCTCTTCACTGCAGCATAATGCTCTAGGTTAGCTAAAATACCTCTTCACTGCAGCATAATGCCCTATGTTAGCTAAAATACCTCTTCACTGCAGCATAATGCTGTTGGTTAGCTAAAATACCTCTTCACTGCAGCATAATGCTCTAGGTTAGCTAAAATACCTCTTCACTGCAGCATAATGCTCTAGGTTAGCTAAAATAGCTCTTCACTGCAGCATAATGCCCTAGGTTAGCTAAAATAGCTCTTCACTGCAGCATAATGCCCTAGGTTAGCTAAAATACCTCTTCGCTGCAGTATAATGCTCTAGGTTAGCTAAAATACCTCTTCACTGCAGCATAATGCTCTAGGTTAGCTAAAATACCGCTTCACTGCAGCATAATGCTCAGACAATTTCATTTACATTTGATTAATTAAGCAGTTGCTGTTATCTAGAGCGACTTACAGTTAAGTGCATTCATCTTAAGATAGCTAGGTGAGACAACCATTTCCTGGTCAGGTCATGTGGTCAGCCATGGAGGGCGGAAGTAAAACTGAGTAGGGTGCAGGAAACACCATTGCACCTCTCTCTCTCTCTCTCTGTGTCTCTCTCTGTCTCTCTCTCTCTCTCTTTCTCTCTCTCTCTCTCTCTCAGTATCATCTGGACCTATGTGTTGTCTTGTTATCTACTGTATCTGTCTCCTGAATCCTTCAATATCATGTCTCTAACCTCTCTCTCTCTCTCTCTCTCTCTCTCTCTCTCTCTGTGTTCCTCTCTTCCAGGAGAGCCCACCTGCGTCTGTGTTTGGAGAGGTTGAAGGCCCTCATCCCTCTGGGAAAAGACTGTAACCGTCACACTACCCTGGGGCTGCTCAACAAAGCCAAATCACATATTAAGGTAACTATACACACACACACTTATGACCTGTTCAAGTCTAAAATACACACATACACACTTATGACCTGTTCAAGTCTAAAATACACACATACACACTTATGACCTGTTCAAGTGTAAAACACACACATACACACTTATGACCTGTTCAAGTCTAAAATACACACATACACACTTATGTCCTGTTCAAGTGTAAAACACACACACACTTATGACCTGTTCAAGTGTAAAACACACACATACACACTTATGACCTGTTCAAGTCTAAAATACACACATACACACTTATGTCCTGTTCAAGTGTAAAACACACACACACTTATGACCTGTTCAAGTGTAAAACACACACACTAACATTCGGACCAAGGCGCAGCGTGATATGGGTTCCACATCTTTTTATTCGTGAAACGCACAAAGCAATAAAAAAAGCAACCGATACGCGAAGCTATGGAGTGCTCACAGGCAACTACACATAAACAAGATCCCACAAAACACAGTGGGGAAATGGCTGCCTAAATATGATCCCCAATCAGAGACAACGATAAACAGCTGCCTCTGATTGGGAACCATACCAGGCCAACATAGACATACAAAAACCTAGATTACCCACCCTAGTCACACCCCGACCTAACCAAAATAGAGAATAAAAAGGCTCTCTATGGTCAGGGCGTGACAGCACGACTCAGGCCTGTACTCTACACAGACTGGTGCGCCATAACCAATCAGAGCTTCAATAAGCCTATATGCAAATATACCATTTCCAAATATGGATTTGTGCCATTCACTTTGAACTGGACTGTTTTACAGCATGAGCGGCTGCGATCGTTATGCGCTTGTTTTGAAATCAAAGCGAGAGCTGCATGTAGCCAAGTGGGCACATTTGTTCATATTCTTTGCTAGTTAGTGAGTTATTAGCCCAGTTATAGATCATTTGTAGTCAGCAATGTGGGAGTGATTGCTTCCTACATGAGAACAAAACGTGTACATTTCTTGGCATGTTTGAAAACAAGTCGGGTCAAGAGCTTTTTTACGGCAGTTTTTTATTTGGAGACGGTCTTGAATAAGCTAAGTAGCCAATAGGCAGAGGGTAGCATCATTTGTCTGATTCTCTGTAATAATGGTATGGAAATAATAATTAATTTTATTTTGGAAAGTGTTTTCTTGCATCAAACAACACAACAAATTGTTCAGGATTAACAGGTTAATGTCAAGCCCTGCGTGTGTTTTTCAAAAGTCTCATGGAATGTAGGCCAACATTGGACACCACACATTGGCTGCTACTGTAGGCTGAATGATAGAACAGCTATTTTCATGTTTAAATGTTATGTGATACATATTCTCCATATTTGTTTATGTTAGGCCACTCTGGCAGGCCTACATTATGATCAAAAAGCCACAGTAGTCTACTTGATCACTGTTAAAACTGTAACTTGAAGCGGGTACAGCCTCAGTGTTCACAGTAAACGCAAGCTGGAAGTTGCACAGAATTTTCACAACGTTCAAGTTTGCGCTCGGCAGACCTGAAATTCGCTCACCTCCGGAAAAAAATGAGAGGGAACATTGCTCATAATGAGAAACATGTTGCTTGTTCTGAATCTATGACCCGTGCAGCTTCCCCACTACTGACTGCCACCTGAATGAGGTTAACATGGGAATGACAATCAATAACATTGACCCTGACAATGACACAGAAACATGGAATGAAGGGTTGCATTGTTGTTGCATGTCTCTCGCTCGCTCTTTCTCTCTCTCACCCTCTCTCTCTCTTTCACTCTCTCTCGCTCTTTCTCTCTCTCACCCTCTCTCTCTCTTTCTCTCTCCCCCCTCTCTCTCTCTTTCACTCTCACCCCTCTCTCTCTCATTCTTTGTCTCATCTCTCTCTCTCTCTCTCATTCTCACCCCTCTCTCTCTCTTTGTCTCATCTCTCTCTCTCTCTCATTCTCACCCCTCTCTCTCTCTCTTTGTCTCATCTCTCTCTCTCTCTCTCTCTCTCTCTCTCTCTCTCTCTCTCATTCTCACCCCTCCTCTCTCTCTCTCTCTCTCTCTCTCTCTCTCTCTCTCTCTCTCTCTCTCTCTCTCTCTCTCTCTCTCTCTCATTCTCACCCCTTCTCTCTCTCTCTCTCTCTCTCTCTCTCTCTCTCTCTCTCTCTCTCTCTCTCTCTCTCTCTCTCTCTCTCTCTCTCTCTCTCTCTCTCTCAGTGCTGTAACTGTCAGCTTTAGTCTTTATCAAGTATTGACGTAACTCTGTGTAACAGCAGTAGTAAACAAACGCATCGTAAACAAAACACTGATACAAGATAAACAACGCCAAGTCTGGAAAGACAGAACGTTACTTCTGTGTTGGGCTGTTGGGTGATTTCCCTTCCAAAGGTTAGAGTTAGCTTATAGGTCAGGAGACGGGATACTAAAGTCTGACATTGGATTTGTAGCGTTTGGAGAATTGATTGGCGGTTTCATTGACTCCTCTATCTCTCATCCTCTCTCCTCGTCCCAATTTTTAGTCTACTCCCTTATCTGTATCTCTCCCTCCATCCCCCTCTCCCACTGTCACTATCCCTCTGAGAATATCTTCTCTATCAACCTCACCCGCTGAAATATATACATTCACATCTATTCATAACCACGCTCTCTCGTCTCTTTCTTCTCTCCCTCCTATAGAAACTTGAACACACCTGGTAAAATATCCTGTTAAATAGATAAAGGAACACAAAGGATAGCAACTCGTCATCTCTCTGAGCGTGGAAGAGGCAGGTGCTCTTTGGAAACAGGTATACAAATACAGTTTGTTCAAGATAACTAAACACACTCTCTCCCTTCTCTCTCTCCTTTCTCTCCTCTCTCCATTCTCCTCTCTCTCTCCCTTCTCTCCTCTCTCGCTCCCTTCTCTCCTCTCTCTCTCCCTTCTCTCCTCTCTCTCTCCCTTCTCTCCTCTCTCTCTCCCTTCTCTCCTCTCTCTCTCCCTTCTCTCTCTCTCTCTCTCCCTTCTCTCCTCTCTCTCTCTCTCTCTCTCTCTCTCTCTCTCTCTCTCTCTCTCTCTCTCTCTCTCTCTCTCTCTCTCTCTCTCTCTCTCTCTCTCTCTCTCTATCCCCTCTCTCTCTCTCTCTCTCTCTCTCTCTCTCCCCCTCTCTCTCTCTCTCTCTCTCTCTCTCTCTCTCTCTCTCTCTCTCTCTCTCTCTCTCTCTCTCTCTTTCTCTCTCCCTTCTCTCCTATCTCTCTCTCCCTTCTCTCTCTCTCTCTTCTCCTCTCCTCTCCTGTCTCTCTCTTTCTCTTCTGTCACTTCTCCTCTCCTCTCTCTCTCCCTTCTATCCTCTCTCTCTCTTCTCTCCTATTTTCTCTCCCTCTTCTAGAAACTTGAAGAGGCGGACCGTAAGAGCCGTAACCAGCTGGACAGTCTGGAGAGGGAGCAGAGGCACCTCCAGCGCCAGTTGGACCTGCTGCAGGGGGGCACCGGGGCCGGGTTAGGAGGCACTGGGCCGGGGGAGGGAGAGAGGATACGCATGGACAGCGTGGGCTCCACCCTCTGCTCCTCCGAGCGCTCCGACTCGGACCAAGGTGAGCGACCGTGACCGCCGAAAGGGATCTTAGTCAGATTCTAGTCTTTATTTCAGTGTATCACACACATAAGCACATCAGTTAAAGAGATGTGGAGTTTGTACACTTGTACCATATTCTTAGGATAACCAGGATTATTTGTTTCCACACAGAATCAAGCTAACTTCTCAGTTTATTAGTGTTCCTGTTTAGTTCCAAGGAGCTCTTGTTTTGAGTGTGTTATTCCAACGTTCTGCTCTTCTCTTACTCCCTCTCTGTCTCTCTCTCTCTCTCTTTCTCTCACCTCCCTCGCCCTCTACAGAGGAGATTGAGGTGGACGTGGAGTCTACAGAGTTCTCGGAGCACGGGGAACTGGACTCGGTTTCTACGGCCTCCACCAGCGATCTAGACGACCACAGCAGCCTTCAGAGTCTAGCCAGCGACGAGGGCTACTCCAGCTGCAGCATCCTCAAACTCTCCTCAGCCTTCTCCGGATCCTCCTCATAGGAGACGGCTGTTGGGTGTAGACTCCTCCCCCCACCTCGGGGGGGTAAACCAACATCCAAAGACCAACCACCTGAACCTGGCCAGCGACGAAGGTTACGAGGGCAAACGTTAATCCAGCGTCCTCGTCAAACTCATCGCCTTCTCTGACCGGCCGATTAGAGTTGTCTCCAGCCCCAGCTCCAACCTGCAAAAACCTTGGCCTCCCACCTCCATCCACCGACCCTGTTGTGTATCGTCATGTCACCCATCTACATGTATCATCGCCGACTACACCATCGCCATGGCATCCCTCAAGTGGCGCCCTGACGTCCTTCTAACTTCCTGTCTGTAACTCCTCCCCATTGCACCATCCGTCGCTCTGCTCCAACTCGCTGCTGAACCTCAACCCCCAGTCTGAGAAGAACCCCCCCCTCGGAACCCCTCAACCCCCCCTCCGTCCCAAGCAGAAGGTCCAACCCCCCGCATCGTCCCGATAACAGGTACATGAAGAACAGAGATTGATCCAAACACAGAACCAACCAACCTTTATTTTGAGAATCTGAATAAGAGCAATGGTTTGAGATTAGATTTTTACTGGAGTGGCTTTATGAATGATTGAAAATGAAGATGAAAAAGGATGTATTTTTATGAACATGCTGGGATCAGCATTATCTTGGTTTTATTGCAGACATAATCGAAGGGAATAGACCACTTTTTTAAATCAAACAATTGATTAAGTTATTTTAGAAACAAACAAAAAAACAACCCCCTATTTTAGCATCAGAAATGCACTTAAACTTCTATTATATATTAGAATATTTTATGATGACTTTTATTTGTTTTAAAACCCTGTTTGGTTCTATGTGTTTGAGTGTTTGCTCTGGTCTGGGAGTGTTTGCTCTGGTCTGGGAGTGTTTGCTCTGGTCTTGTGTCCGAAGTCAAGTCAATGTTCTGCTGGACTTAAAAACTCATTTGGGAACAAGTGGTAATTTGGACACAGACTCTGTGGAATGACAAGAAGTCTACTAGTCATATCAACACATTTTGGCCCTTGAACGACGTCCTTTTTTATTTTAGATTTCTTGTCTTTGTGTTGTTGTTTTTTTTACAACTGTGCAGCCGCAGCACTGCACCCAACAGACACTTGAAATGGTGCTACCTGAAACAGCAACAACAAACCCATCAACAACGCAGCTCAAACGCTTGTACGACCAACGCTCCTTGTCTGCCGTGTCATACAGGACGTTTCCATCCCAACATGCATCATATGCATTCCCATGGAACGTGGTGCTCGGTGTGGAAATCAACCTTCAAAGGGGTTTTTACAACAACGCAGCAACAAGCTATCCTGCACCTGCCTACCTTAGAGCTGTCTATGGAAACACATCGGCACAATTTAAAAAGAAAGAATAGCAAGGGACGTTGGGCTATAGAGACAGCACCCATCCTTTCTCTCTATCCAGCAGTAACAAGCAATAACTATTTATAGTCGGGTTTTTTTCGTTTTTTTTTTCGACCATTTGACCTCCTGGTTTTTCCCCCTCTCTTTTCCAAGGCAACAGACCTGTGGCCGCCCCAAAAAAGCTCATTCAACTTGCTTTGTTTTTTTGTACATAATTAGATGGCTTACAATTAGGCTTAATAAATTAACGATGAAAAAAGGAGTGTAAAAAATAAAAGTTAGAAAAGTTGTGTATAGAAAAAACCTATTGCCTCTGTTGCTGTTTTTGACCTTGTGTTTTTGTGCATTTTAAATTATATTTTTGAAAAGATTTATTCTACTTCTCTCAGAGTGTGACTGGCAAGCGGTCAGTCAGTCGTCCACGTGGCATGAATTGGACAGTATTGCTTTGTTCATTTTGCTGGTTGAAACGTTCAAAAGTGACCATTCTGTAGCTGTCCCCCATCAACCCCAAGAGAAGTTCCACTTCATAGTACTTAACTTAAAGTTCAAGACACAACAACAAGAGAACAACAACTATATGGCTGTAATACAAAATGGCCGCCACCCCAGGACATCTTCTGTTCATAAATACAGCGTTTGTGTGGCACTCTTATTTATTCAAATTTGTTTGTTTTTTACTTTTATTTTGAAAACTCCTATATGGCATTCCACTGGTGGTATCTGGTGAGCTGTGGGGGAACTCGAGTCTGAAGTGACAACACCAAGGTGTAAGATGATGTCATTGACTGTGTGTGTACATCCTTAGCCCTTGTTACTGAAGCGAACCCAACTTGCACTTTGAAAAGTCTTGTTTTCCACTGGTATTCACGTATCTCTTCATATGAAAGAACAATCCCACCCTGACCCTTGAGTTTTTGAAGTTTATATATTTATTAGCCTATTTCTCCATCCCTCACAGAACCAACACAGAACGAGGGGAAAAAATGAAAAAAGTTAACTTATTTGGTTTCTGTCTTATCTTATTATTCTCCCTATTTCTTTATGATTTTATCCCTTATTTTAAGATGTTATGTTTAAAAGTGAAACAATGTCTGTTTCCCAAATGGCACCCTATTCCCTACATAGTGCACTACTTTTGACCAGACTCTGTCGAAAGTAGAGCACTAAGTATGGAATAGGGTGCCATTTGGGAAACAGTCAACGGTGAATCGTAGTGAAATCAGTCAGGATACCAGGCTAATGTTGTTTTGTTAGACGGACACTTGAAATGTAATCAGCCCCCAAGCTGCTCCCAGTACTGAGCCTCTTATGCCTCCACGGTCCAGTTCCAAACTGACCCCAAGCTGTATGGTCATTTCTTCTCCTCTGATAGGCTGGGTGGAGTTTTTGTCGTAACAGTTTACACCAAATCCAATAATCCTAGAATTTGCTAGGAGGGGATGGGGGTGTAGGGTCAAGGGATTGATTTTGGACTCAGCCTACAATAGCCAAGTCTAATTGGCAAATACTGAGCCAGCTACTATACAAAATGGGGGCTATCTAACTAACTCAACACTCCTCTAGTAGGAAGACAAGTAGGAGTCTTTACTAGATTATGTTTTAGTCAACAAAATGTGTCTTACATTTACAAAAAGCCTCAGATGAATATTATTGAGAACAAAACGAAGGACATCATTCAAGGTGTACAGTTAGAGTGTAATCTTGCGAGATTTCATGATCTCCTCAAATCTTGATGGTTCACTGACGATGGTGCTTTCTCCATATAAACAAATAAGCCAAACAACCTCAGAACACCAACCGTGTCCTCTTCTCTTTCACAGGGGGCAGATTACTTCACTCTTTCCTTCATTTACACTTTTATCGTCTAGCGCTTTTTGTTTGTCGTTTTTTGAACCTGCACTATGAGGAAAAAGGGCCCATATTTAATGAAAAACTGTGTTTTTCCCCAATACCCTCTCTCTTTTGTGTGTGTTGTCTGGTGTCCTTAGTGCGGCCATATAAGTGCTACCTGCTTTTGGCTCTGTATGGCTAGCAGTATGTTGTTATATCCAGATTTGGGGTCTATTCTAACTCAATTCCTATCTGTTGAGTTCAAGATGGGAATTTCTTACCTGGTATCCAAACTGAATTCACATTCCATTTTGCGGATGGAATTTAGATGGAATTGACCTCCACCCTGAATAATGTCACTCCAGTGTACTAGGTATTGGTCTTATAGACAACGACTCGAAGGGGGGGAACGAATAGCCTGGGACCCAGATCTGTTTGTGCTATCTTTCCAACTCCTATGGTCATTCTGGTCAAGACAGCACAAGCAGATCTGGGAACCAGGTGAAGGCAGAATGAATGGGTCAAAGTAGATACAGCTATTCCCACCTCCAAACAGGACAGACCTAGCCTGGGTTAAACTAGGCTGAATGCTGTGATACGAGTTAGCGTAGCATTCAGTCTGGTTTAACCAGGCTATAGGAGAGACTATAGTCCCCTTGTTGTTCAGATGAACTCTGTGGCTATCAATCCTTTGTAGAACATGCTCTCTGATGATGATTCTCGCTGTGTAAGTTTGAAAATGCAATACTTACAATAAAACACCAAGATTTTCAAACCGGAACTTGTTGACTTTGTTGTCTACTATCTATCTATATTGTTCTTTTCAAGGTTGTTTTTAATCCATTCTCCGTTCATTTTGAGGAAGTTAGACACTTCTTATCGGTTGGGTTCCTGTCAGTCAGCCACACACTGAGTGTACCAAACATTATGAACACCTACTCTTTCCATGACATAGACTGACCAGGTGAATCCAGGTGAAAGCTATGATCCCTTATTGATGTCACATATTACATCCACTTCAATCAGTGTAGATGATGGGGAGGAGACAGGTTAAAGAAGGACTTTTAAGCCTTGAGACAATTGAGACATGAATTGTGTATGCGTGCCAATCAGAGGGTGAATGGGCTAGACAAAAGATTTAAGTGCCTTTTGAATGTCAAGAACAGCAACACTGCTGAGTTTTTCACGCTTAACAGTTTCCTGTGTGTATCAAGAATTGTCCACCCACCACCCAAAGGACAACTAGCCAACTTGACACAACTGTGGGAAGCATTGGAGACAACATGGTCCAGCATCCCTGTGGAAAGCATTTGACACCTTGTAGAGTCAATGCCCTGATGAATTGAGGCTGTTCTGAGCGCAAAAGGGGGTACAACTCAATATTAGGAAGGTGTTTTTAATGTTTTGTACAGTCAGTGTATCTTAAAGGTTGAACTGGGTTAACAAGACCCTGTGCAGATTACAGTATCTTAGTTTTGTCATATATTGTATATCATATATAGACTTTTGCCAGGCATTGTAAAGATCTGATAAACCTCTGCAGATATGCACAGATTTTGCATGACTGGAACGAGCCCAAGTACGTGTCTCAAAGTTAACTGTGTAGATACACTATATAGCTATATATACAGTATATATATATAGTTTGGGGTCACTTAGAAATGTCCTTGTTTTTGAAGGAAAGCACATTTTTTGTCTATTAAAATAGCATCAAATTGATCAGAAATACATGACTATTGTAGCTGGAAATGGCAGATTTTTTTAATGGAATATCTACATAGGCATACTGAGGCCCATTATCAGCAACCATCAGACCTTTGTTCCAATGGCACGTTGTGTTAGCTAATCCAAGTTTATAATTTTAAAAGGCTAATTGATCATTAGAAAACCCTTTTGCAATTATGTTAACACAGCTGAAAACTGTTGTTCTGGTTAAAGAAGCAATAAAACTGGCCTTCTTAAGACTAGTTGAGTATCTGGAGCATCAGCATTTGTGGGTTCGATTACAGGCTCAAAATGGCCAGAAACAAAGAACTTTCTTCTAAAACTCGTCAGTCTATTCTTGTTCCGAGAAATGAAGGCTATGCCTTTCGAGAAATTGCCAAGAAACTGAAGATCTCGTACAAACCTGTGTACTACTCCCTTCACAGAACAGCGCAAACTGGGTCTAACCAGAATAGAAAGAGGAATGGGAGGCCCCAGTGCACAACTGAGCAAGAGGACAAGTACATTAGAGTGTCTAGTTTTAGAAACACGCCTCACAAGTCCTCAACTGGCAGCTTCATTAAATAGTACCCGCAAAACACCCGTGTCAACATCAACAGTGAAGAGGCGACTCCGGGATGCTGTCCTTCTAGGCAGAGTTGCAAAGAAAAAGCCCTATCTCAGAATGGCCAATAAAAATAAAAGATTAAGATGGGCAAAAGAACACAGACACTGGACAGAGGAAGATTGGAATAAAGTGTTATGGACAGACTAATCTAAGTTTGAGGTTTTCGGATCACAAAGAAGAACATTCGTGAGACACAGAAAAAATGAAAAGATGCTGGAGGAGTGCTTGACACCATCTGTCAAGCATGGTGGAGGCAATGTGATGGTCTCGGGGTGCTTTGGTGGTGGTAAAGTGGGAGATTTGTACAGGGTAAAAGGGATCTTGAAGAAGGAAGGCTATCACTCCATTTTGCAACACCATGTCATACCCTGTGAGTGGTGCTTAATTGGAGCCAATTTCCTCCTACAACAGGACAATGACCCAAAGCACAGCTCCAAACCATGCAAGAACTATTAAGGGAAGAAGCAGTCAGCTGGTATTCTGTCTATAAGGGAGTGGCCAGCACAGTCACCGGATCTCAACCCCATTGAGCTGTTGTGGGAGCAGCTTGACCGTATGGTACGTAAGAAGTGCCCATCAAGCCAATCCAACTTGTGGGAGGTGCTTCAGGAAGCATGGGGTGGAATCTCTTCAGATTACCTCAACAAATCAACAACTAGAATGCCAAAGGTCTGTAAGGCTGCAATTGCTGCAAATGTAGGATTCTTTGACGATAGCAAAGTTTAAGGACACAATTATTATTTCAATTAAAATAATTATTTATAACCTTGTCAAAGTCTTGACTATATTTATATTTACAACTCATTTCATGTATGTTTTCATGGAAAACAAGGACATTTCTAAGTGACCAAACTTTTGAACAGTAGTGTATATTTAAAAGTATGTGGACACCCCTTCAAATTAGTGGATTCGGCTATTTCAGCCACACCCGTTGCTAACAGGTGTATAAAATTGAGCACACAGTCATGCAATCTCCATAGACAAACATTGTCAGTAGAATGGCCTTACTGAAGAGCTCATTTAATTTCAACATGGCACCGTCATATGATGCCACCTTTCCAACAAGTCATTTTGGCAAATTTCTGCCCTGCTATAGCTGCCCTGGTCTACTGTAAGTGCTGTTATTGTGGAAAGTGGAAACGTCTAGGCACAACAATGGCTCCGGTACGAAGTGGTAGGCCACACAAGCTCACAGAACGGGACCACCAAGTGCTGAACCGTGTAGCACGTAAATATTGCCTGTACTCGGTTGCAACACTCACTACCAAGTTCCAAACTGCCTCTGGAAGCAACGTCAGCACAAGAACTGTTCATCGGAAGCTTAATGAAATGGGTTTCCATGGCCGAGCAGTCACACACAAGCCTAAGATCACCACGCACAATGCCAAGCGTTGGCCTGAGTGGTGTAAAGCTCGCCGCCATTGGACTCTGGAGCAGTGGAAACGCGTTCTCTGGAGTAATGAATCACCACACTTCACCACCTGGCAGTCCAACAAACGAATCTGTGTTTGGCAGATGTCAGAAGAAAGTTACCTGCCCGAATGCATAGTGCCAACTGTAAAATTTGGTGGAGGAGGAATAATGGTCTGGGGTGGTTTTTCATGGTTCAGACCCCTTAGTTCCAGTGAAGGGAAATCTTAACGCTACAGAATACAAAGACATTCTAGACGATTCTGTGCTTCCAATGTTGTGGTAACAGTTTGGGGAAGGCCCTTTCCTGTTTCAGCATGACACTGCCCCCGTGCACAAAGCAAGGTCCATACAGAAATGGTTTGTCGAGATCGGTGTGAAAGAACTTGACTGGCCTGCACAGAGCCCTGACCTCAACCCCATCGAACACCTTGGGATGAATTGGAACACTGACTGCGAGCCAAGCCTAATCGCCCAACATCAGTGCTCGACCTCACTAATGCTCTTGTGCCTGAATGGAAGCAAGTCCCCGCAGCAATGTTCCAACATCTAGTGGAAAGCATTCCCAGAAGGGTGGAGGCTGTTATAGCAGCAAAGGGGGGACCAACTCCATATTAATGCCCATGATTTTGGAATGAGATGTTCGACGAGCAGGTGTTCACATACTTTTGGCCATGTAGTGTATATCATAAGATAGCTCAAATGTATGCACACCATGTACTTTAATATAGCGTAGCCAGCTAGAGATTTAGTTCAGCCACTTGTGCCATGATTCTGTTGATGAGGTTCACATGGCTTGTGGGGAGGGTTAGAAGGCAATACAAACCACATGAACAAACCACATGAACATGATGCACTGCTACTACACCATATTGAAGTGGTCACATCTTGTGAAACATGGCTAGGAAGACCCAAACCTCCCAAGAAGAGCTGAACCATAAAATAACAAATTGAGATGTTCCTTTCAGCTGGGCATAATTCTTCAAAAAGTTATATTTTGTCTTGGGATACGCATATGGAGAATATATGGTGGCTGTTTCATAAACAATCCCCTATGTTGTCGGCCTATGTCCTGGAATTCGTCTCTGGCCGCCTCACTGGACCCCAAAAAACTCAGGGTAAGGTTAAAATTCCTGGCCCTACCTATATGGATCATGTGTTCCTATCAGTAGTAATATCTGCCCCAAGCCATAAGACTCTTAAATAGTTAACCAAATAGCTACCAGGACTATTGGCATTGACCCTTTTTATGCAGTAACATTTTTTACTTGTCACATACGCTGCTGCTGTTGCTGTTATGATCTGTCGCTTTATTCCTAGTTATATGTACATACACTTGAAGTCGTAAGGTTACATACACCTTAGCCAAATACATTTAAACTCAGTTTTTCACAATTCCTGACATTTAATCCTAGTAAAAATTACCCGTCTTAGGTCAGTTAGGATCACCACTTTATTTTAAGAATGTGAAATGTCAGAATAATAGTTGAGATAATTATTTATTTCAGCTTTTATTTCTTTCATCATATTCCCAGTGGGTCAGAAGTTTACATACACTCAATTAGTATTTGGTAGCATTGTCTATAAATTCTTTGCCTTGGGTCAAACGTTTCAGATAGCCTTCCACAAGCTTCCCACAATAAATTGGGGGAATTATGGCCCATTCCTCCTGACAGAGCTGGTGTAACTGAGTCAGGTTTGTAGGCCTCCTTGCTCGCACACGCTTTTTCAGTTCTGCCCACAAATGTTCTATAGGATTGAGATCAGTGCTTTGTGATGGCCACTCCAATACCTTGACTTTGCTGTCCTTAAACCATTTTACCACAACTTTGGAAGTATACTTGGGGTCATTGTCCATTTGGAAGACCCATTTGCGACCAAGCTTTAACTTCCTGACTGATGTCTTGAGATGTTGCTTTAATATATCCACATAATTTTCCTCCCTCATGACGCTATCTATTTTGTGAAGTGCACCAGTCCCTCCTGCAGCAAAGCACCCCCACAACATGATGCTGCCACCCCCGTGCTTCACGGTTGAGATGTTGTTCTTCGGCTTGCAAGCCTCCCCCTTTTTCCTCCAAACATAACGATGGTCATTATGGCCAAACAGTTATTTTTTTGTTTCATCAGACAAGAGGACATTTCTCCAAAAAGTACGATCTTTGTCCTGATGTCCAGTTGCAAACCGTAATCTGTCTTTTTTATGGTGGTTTTGGAGCAGTGGCTTCTTCCTTGCTGAGCGGCTTTTCAGGTTATGTCGATATAGGACTTGTTTTACTGTGGATATAGATACTTTTGTACCTGTTTCCTCCAGCATCTTCACAAGGTCCTTTGCTGTTGTTCTGGGATTGATTTGCACTTTTCGCACCAAAGTACATTCATCTCTAGGAGACAGAACACATCTCCTTCCTGAGCGGTATGACGGCTGCATGGTCCCATGGTGTTTATACTTGCGTACTATTGTTTGTACAGATGAACGTGGTACCTTCAGGCGTTTGGAAATTGCTCCCAAAGAATAACCAGACTTGTGGAGGTCTACAATTTTTTTTCTGAGGTCTTGTCTGATTTCTTTTGATTTTCCAATGATGTCAAGCAAAGAGGCAGTGAGTTTGAAGGTAGGCCTTGAAATACATCCACAGGTACACCTCCAATTGCCTCAAATGATGTCAATTAGCCTATCAGAAGCTTCTAAAGCCATGACATAATTTCTGGAATTTCCCAAGGCGTTTAAGGGCACAGTCAACTTAGTGTATGTAAACTTCTGACCCACTGGAATTGTGATACAGTGAATTATAAGTGAAATAATCTGTCTGTAAACAATTGTTGGAAAAATTACTTGTGTCATGCACACAGTAGATGTCCTAACCAACTTTCCAAAACTATAGTTTGTTAACAAGAAATTTGTGGGGTGGTTGAAAAATTATTTTTAATGATTCCAACCTAAGTGTATGTAAACTTCAGCTGTATCTACCTCAATTACCTCGTACCCCTGCACATTGACTCGGCACTAGTACCTGTGTATATAGCCACATTATCCCTACTCATTGTGTATCTACACTATCATTACTTTTAGTATTACATTTTACTTTTCTTTGTCTATTTTCTTTCTCTCTGCGTTGTTGGGAAGGTCCGTAAGTAAGCATTTCACTGTTAGTCTACACCTGTTGTTTATGAAGCATGTGACGAATAGCATTGGATTTGATTTGATTATGGACATCAACAATAAGAACCATTTTGTTTAGTGTAACAGCAGGCTGTTGTGCTGTGTAAATCCTCACATGTACCATACTTAAGGAGGTGCTCCCCCCTAGTGGTTGAATGTAGTTATGAACCTCTCATTTATACAGTGCATTCGGAAGTATTCAGACCCCTTGACTTTTTCCACATTGTTACGTTACAGCTTTAGTCTAAAATTGATTAAATAGTTTCAATCTACACACAATACCCCATAATGACAAAGCAAAAACAGGTTTTTAGATTTTTTGGCAAATTTATTACAAATTTACATAAGTATTCAGACCCTTTGCTATGAGACTCAAAATCCAGCTCAGGTGCATCCTGTTTACATTGATTATCCTTGAGATGTTTCTACAACTTGATTGGTCCACCTGTGGTATATTCAATTGATTGGACATGATTTGAAAAGGCACACACCTGTCTATATTTAAGTCCCACAGTTGACAGAGCATGTCAGAGCAAAAACCAAGCCATGAGTTCGAAGGAATTGTCCATAGAGCTCCGAGACAGGATTGTGTCGATGCACAGATCTGGGGAAGAGTACTAAAACATGTCTGCAGCATTGAAGGTCCACAAGAACAGTGGAAACGTCATTCTTAAATTAACACATCATTCTTAAATGGAAGAAGTTTGGAACCACCAAGACTCGTCCTAGAGCTAGCTGCCCGGCCAAACTGAGAAATGGGCCTTGGTCATGGAGGTGACCAAGAACCCGATGGCAGAACCCGATGACAGAACCCCAGAGTTCCTCTGTGGAGATGGGAGAACCTTCCAGATGGACAACCATCTCTTATTTTTTATTTTTTTACACCCCTTTTTCTCCACAATTGGAATTTACAGTCTTGTCATTGTGTGTAGATTGATGAGAGGGAATTTTTTTTAATCCATTTTAGAATAAGATTGTAACGTAACAAAATGTGGAAGAATACTTTCCGAATGCACTGCATGTCAACAAACCCCCTCTAACTTGAAAGCACATTCCTATTTATACCAGTAGATGACGCAAAAGCCTTGAAAATACTGGCTCTACTACATTGCATCGGTGGTCTCGATGAAAAAAGTAATGCTCCATAGACTTTAAATGCATTTTTCAAGGTTGGTAAACTGTTGTCCCAAAGTAAACTGAGTTTGCCTACACCACTGATTGCATCCAGATTCCAGTTGATATTCTCCCTAACGGCCAAACGCCTACTCTGAGTCTCCCACTATCTCTGTGCACACTGCATAATTAGTTTACATCATCACAATTAATTTGCTACTTTTGTAAACGACAATTATCTTTTGATTTCAACATTTCAATTTGATGGTGATTCATTGATTACCTGAGCAGAACTGTAAAATGTCGAGGACCAGCTTTTAGTTACAGACAACACACCTGTATTCTCAAGACCAAGGTAATCAACAATTAAACACTGATCCACAATAAAATAAACACCTGGATCATTGCCTCTCAAACAACATGGTTTGATTGGTTTTGACTTAAGGCATATCCATAGCCCAATAACATTCTGAATTCATTGGAATGCAGGTAGCTGTTATATATCTCTAACACTGCATATCTCTAATCTCAAATGATATGTATCTAATGAGCTATGTTAGAATGCGTGGTCTGACCACTAATTAATGTCATAACAAGATGAGATCCATATGTGAAATGTCACACGATTCTCTCTCTCTCCACTCCCTATGACTCATTCTCTGAGACTAATCTTCTTCACTGTTTACCATTCCAGCAGCAAACACACCACACACACACACAAACACACTCCAGTTGAATTCCTTCTCCCTATGACTCATTATCTGAGACTCCTCTTCTTCCGTATTTACCGTTCCAGCAGCAGACCAATAGGACCAATTATAAGACTGATAGGCCTGACAGCGGAGCGCACGCGCACACACACACACACACACACACACACGCACACGCACACGCACACACACACACACACACACACACACACACACACATTGTGATATAATGAATACACACGGATCCCCCATTGAGACCTGCAGGGAGGGTAGTCCCACTGATGACCTCATGACTCATACACACAGACGCAGCGTTGACATCAACAGACTTGTGTGTGTGACGAGGAAAAGCAATTCCCTACAAGCTCGATATGAGAAAACGTATCAAAATAAATATCCAGCAGTCAGCCTTATTATCCTGCCAGGGATTGGTGAGGTGGATGAAATATGAGATATTGACATTGGTTGGGGTTGTTATTGAATATGAAATAAGTGGAGAGGTAGGGAGGGAGAGAGAGAGCGGAGATGGGTGATGGAAGAGAGATAAGAGAGATAAGACGTAGTGCGAGAGAGAGAAAGACTATTTGTACATCATTATAATACTGTACTGTACATTTGATATGTGTCTATTCCTTTGAAACTTTTGAGTGTAATGTTTACTGTTCATTTTTTATTGTTTATTTCACTTTTATTTATTATCTATGAAACAGTGAAGATCAGTTGTGTGTGCATTTAATCATTCTCCCTCTCGCTCTCTTTCTCTTTCGCTCTCTCAATTCAATCCAATTAATTTCAAGGGCTTTATTGGCATGGGTTGTATTTACAATGGTGTTTGTTCTTCACTGGTTGCCCTTTTCTTGTGGCTACAGGTCACAAATCTTGCTGCTGTGATGGCACACTGCGGTATTTCACAGAGTAGATATGGGAGTTTATCGAAATTGTGGATTCTTTGTGGATCTGTGTAATCTGAGGGAAATATGTGTCTCTAGTATGGTCATACATTTGGCAGGAGCTTAGGAAGTGCAGCTCAGTTTCCACCTCATATTATGTCTTCTCTTAATAGCCAGGTCTGCCTACGGCGGCCTTTCTCAATAGCAAGGCTATGCTCACTGAATCTGGACATATTTAAAACTCTCCTTAAGTTTGGGTCAGTCACAGTGGTCAGGTATTCTGCCACTGTGTACTCTCTGTTTAGGGCCTGTTTTTTTGTTAATTAGTAATGATCTTTTTGTTTTCTCATGATTTGGTTGGGTCTAATTGCTCTCTCTCTCTCTGTCTCTGTCTCTCTGTCTCATCTACCATCCTTCCTGTATTTAGCCAAGTCATGTGATGTGGGTGTGTATAGGTGTGGATGGCAGGGGTGTGTCCTTACAGTCATATCAGAAAGAGGGAACATGGTGGGTGGGAACTGGAAAGCCAAACTAGTCACAACAACAGCTGGATATGACTCTGATGACTGTCATTCATACTAAGAGGTTGAGTCAAACCCACACAGTTTATTGAATAGCAGGCTTTATTTGCCAGAGGTGCTGGTTTCTAAAAAGGCCTATATACAGTATATATATATATATATATATAGAGAGAGAGAGAGAGAGAGAGAGAGAGAGAGAGAGAGAGAGAGAGAGAGAGAGAGAGAGAGAGAGAGAGAGGGAGAGAGAGAGAGAGAGAGAGAGAGAGAGAGAGAGAGAGAGAGAGAGACAATGATTCACCATTAGTGGTAGAGCGCATGACAGGATATACTGATATAGAGTCAACCCATCCCTTTAAACAACAAGTTTAGCTCTGACCTGGGTTCTGAGGCATCACCACAAGGGAGGGGAGGACAACAGCCTGAAAATCAACCCTTATTTTGTCACCGGAACCTAAATAGCCTGGTATTTTTAAAGAGTAAGTGTTATAGAGCACTTGACATTAAAAGATAATTTCCCATTTTCATGAATACATTAACATTACCTTTAATACCCACATTGCCTAAAAGCACGATGGGATTGAATCCCGGCCAAGACTGTAGTTCATACTGTATCATACGGCATATACAGTACACTATTTTGGGAAGCACCTCTACCCCTGTTGTTTGAACCAATTGTCTTGTGGGTCACACACACACACACACACACACACACACACACACACACACACACACACACACACACACACACACACACACACACACACACACACACACACACACACACATATCTACCAACTGAATATCTCATTAAGGCTAATCTTCAGGTTGACACACTGACATATATGTCGTTTCACGTGATCACTGACCTCCTACAGAGTTTCAACCCATAGGCAACAGAGAAGTATGACTAATGTCCGTGTGTGTGTGTGTGTGTGTGTGTGTGTCTTTCCTTCATCGTTTGACCTCTCAACACCAACCCCTATTACTTAACCCCCAGTCGTTGTTAACAACCGTTACAGTGACATTTCACATATCTCCTGAGTAATCTCTACACACACACACACACACACACACACACACACACACACACACACACACACACACACACACACACACACACACACACACACACACACACACACACACACACACACACACACACACACACTTATCTACCAACACATATACACACACACACACTCTTATCTACCAACTGAATAGGTGAAGTGTGACTATACTGTAGGCCACATTCATGTCCTCCTACTGTGGAGCTGAATTGTTCTGCTGGTAAGAGCCTTTTCACTCTACCACAGTTATTCTAGAGGTTTTGAGGGAACACCCTCGACTGTACCTTTCTTTTATCTAACCCTAATAATGTGAACTTGCTACATCTCTACTGCTTAATAAAATAAAATGAATCGTTCCAATGGTCTTAGCTTAGCCTTATTGGTACAGGTGTCTGTAGCTATAAACCTGCCTACCAATTAAGATATCTGTACAGCTGGCTACAGTGAGATTAGGATAATGACGGACAGACTAGGATGACTAATCTTCTGCTATACTCTGAATCCTTGAGGATCTGCCCTTACACTGTGGTAGTGTGATTATTATTACACTGTGGTAGTGTGATTATTATTACACTGTGGTAGTGTGATTATTATTACACTGTGGTAGTGTGATTATTATTACAGTGTGGTAGTGTGATTATTATTACACTGTGGTAGTGGGATTATTATTACACTGTGGTAGTGGGATTATTATTACACTGTGGTAGTGTGATTATTATTACACTGTGGTAGTGTGATTATTATTACACTGTGGTAGTGTGATTATTATTACACTGTGGTAGTGTGATTATTATTACACTGTGGGAGTATGATTATTATTACAGTGTGGTAGTGGGATTATTATTACACTGTGGTAGTGGGATTATTATTACACTGTGGTAGTGGGATTATTATTACACTGTGATAGTGGGATTATTATTACACTGTGGTAGTGGGATTATTATTACACTGTGATAGTGGGATTATTATTACACTGTGGGAGTATGATTATTATTACACTGTGGTAGTGTGATTATTATTACACTGTGGTAGTGTGATTATTATTACACTGTGGTAGTGGGATTATTATTACACTGTGGTAGTGTGATTATTATTACACTGTGGTAGTGGGATTATTATTATACTGTGGTAGTGTGATTATTATTACACTGTGGTAGTGTGATTATTATTACACTGTGGTAGTGTGATTATTATTGCCCCCTGCAGTGAGGAAGGGATTTAAAGGCAGTAATTTGTCAGTCGCTCCATTCTAAACATTCCTTGTAAATCCCTGAACCATATAATATAAAAAGAAGAACATCTCCAAACATCGGAAGCTGCTCTGATTGAATGTTGTTCCGATGTTTTCATCTTGTGACAGACATCTACAGTATAGACATTGACTTCCGGGTTGGAGCGAGCGGTCGCATTCGCGCTTTGGTCCGCAGGTAGTATAACTTTTCATTACATTTCATTACATTTCATTATAGTACAACGGTTTGATTTGTCTAATCTTAGCAATTTCTTCTTAGCTAGCTAGCTACATAGCCGTCTTTGTATCAAAAATAATTGCGTAATTATCGTATTACGTCGTCCTAACGCAGTCTACACTGCTATCTGCCCAGCAGCTAGCCAGCTAGCAAACGTCCACCGTCTACCGAATAGCAGCACTGTAGCAACTATTACACTCAACTGAACGACTTGATTAGTGTAGTGTTAGCTAGCTACATAGTTGTCTTTGCTGTCTTCGTATCCAAGATAATTGTGTAGTTTAGAGTGTGTAGTTTTAGAGTGATTATCTTAATTTACCGAGGTTAGCTAGCCAGCTATTTGTCGTCCTTAACATAGGAGACACTGCTAGCTAGCCAACAGCTAGCCAACGTCTACCGAATAGAACTTCCGCACTCAACAACCCGGTCGCATTCCGCTTCGCTCCACAGGTAGTATCACATTTTCATTTCATTTCATTACAGTACAACGGTTTGATTTGTTTGATCGTAGCTAGCTACACAGCTAGCTACATAGCCGTCTTTGTATCAAAGATAATTGTGTAGTCTAGAGCGATTTTCTAGGTTAGCTAGCCAGCTACTGTCGTTCTTTTAACGCAACGTAACGTAATCAACACTGCTAGCTAGCCAGCTAGCCCCCGAATAGCAGCACTGTAGAAACTATTACACTCAACGGAACGACTTGATTAGTGTAGTGTCAACAACGCAGCCACTGCCAGCTAGCCTACAAAGTCAACAACGCAGCCACTGCCAGCTAGCCTACTTCAGCAGTACTGTATCATCTTAATCATTCTAGTCAATAAGATTCTTGCTACGTAAGCTTAACTTTCTGAACATTCGAGACGCGTAGTCCACTTGTCATTCCAATCTCCTTTGCATTAGCGTAGTCTCTTCTGTAGCCTGTCAACTATGTGTCTGTCTATCCCTGTTCTCTCCTCTCTGCACAGACCATACAAACGCTCCACACCGCGTGGCCGCGGCCACCCTAATCTGGTGGTCCCAGCGCGCACGACCCACGTGGAGTTCCAGGTCTCCGGTAGCCTCTGGAACTGCCGATCTGCGGCCAACAAGGCAGAGTTCACCTCAGCCTATGCCTCCCTCCAGTCCCTCGACTTCTTGGCACTGACGGAAACATGGATCACCACAGATAACACTGCTACTCCTACTGCTCTCTCTTCGTCCGCCCACGTGTTCTCGCACACCCCGAGAGCTTCTGGTCAGCGGGGTGGTGGCACCGGGATCCTCATCTCTCCCAAGTGGTCATTCTCTCTTTCTCCCCTTACCCATCTGTCTATCGCCTCCTTTGAATTCCATGCTGTCACAGTTACCAGCCCTTTCAAGCTTAACATCCTTATCATTTATCGCCCTCCAGGTTCCCTCGGAGAGTTCATCAATGAGCTTGATGCCTTGATAAGCTCCTTTCCTGAGGACGGCTCACCTCTCACAGTTCTGGGCGACTTTAACCTCCCCACGTCTACCTTTGACTCATTCCTCTCTGCCTCCTTCTTTCCACTCCTCTCCTCTTTTGACCTCACCCTCTCACCTTCCCCCCCTACTCACAAGGCAGGCAATACGCTCGACCTCATCTTTACTAGATGCTGTTCTTCCACTAACCTCATTGCAACTCCCCTCCAAGTCTCCGACCACTACCTTGTATCCTTTTCCATCTCGCTCTCATCCAACACTTCCCACACTGCCCCTACTCGGATGGTATCGCGCCGTCCCAACCTTCGCTCTCTCTCCCCCGCTACCCTCTCCTCTTCCATCCTATCATCTCTTCCCTCTGCTCAAACCTTCTCCAACCTATCTCCTGATTCTGCCTCCTCAACCCTCCTCTCCTCCCTTTCTGCATCCTTTGATTCTCTATGTCCCCTATCCTCCAGGCCGGCTCGGTCCTCCCCTCCCGCTCCGTGGCTCGACGACTCATTGCGAGCTCACAGAACAGGGCTCCGGGCAGCCGAGCGGAAATGGAGGAAAACTCGCCTCCCTGCGGACCTGGCATCCTTTCACTCCCTCCTCTCTACATTTTCCTCTTCTGTCTCTGCTGCTAAAGCCACTTTCTACCACTCTAAATTCCAAGCATCTGCCTCTAACCCTAGGAAGCTCTTTGCCACCTTCTCCTCCCTCCTGAATCCTCCTCCCCCTCCCCCCCCCTCCTCCCTCTCTGCAGATGACTTCGTCAACCATTTTGAAAAGAAGGTCGACGACATCCGATCCTCGTTTGCTAAGTCAAACGACACCGCTGGTTCTGCTCACACTGCCCTACCCTGTGCTCTGACCTCTTTCTCCCCTCTCTCTCCAGATGAAATCTCGCGTCTTGTGACGGCCGGCCGCCCAACAACCTGCCCGCTTGACCCTATCCCCTCCTCTCTTCTCCAGACCATTTCCGGAGACCTTCTCCCTTACCTCACCTCGCTCATCAACTCATCCCTGACCGCTGGCTACGTCCCCTCCGTCTTCAAGAGAGCGAGAGTTGCACCCCTTCTGAAAAAGCCTACACTCGATCCCTCCGATGTCAACAACTACAGACCAGTATCCCTTCTTTCTTTTCTCTCCAAAACTCTTGAACGTGCCGTCCTTGGCCAGCTCTCCCGCTATCTCTCTCAGAATGACCTTCTTGATCCAAATCAGTCAGGTTTCAAGACTAGTCATTCAACTGAGACTGCTCTTCTCTGTATCACGGAGGCGCTCCGCACTGCTAAAGCTAACTCTCTCTCCTCTGCTCTCATCCTTCTAGACCTATCGGCTGCCTTCGATACTGTGAACCATCAGATCCTCCTCTCCACCCTCTCCGAGTTGGGCATCTCCGGCGCGGCCCACGCATGGATTGCGTCCTACCTGACAGGTCGCTCCTACCAGGTGGCGTGGCGAGAATCTGTCTCCTCACCACGTGCTCTCACCACTGGTGTCCCCCAGGGCTCTGTTCTAGGCCCTCTCCTATTCTCGCTATACACCAAGTCACTTGGCTCTGTCATAACCTCACATGGTCTCTCCTATCATTGCTATGCAGACGACACACAACTAATCTTCTCCTTTCCCCCTTCTGATGACCAGGTGGCGAATCGCATCTCTGCATGTCTGGCAGACATATCAGTGTGGATGACGGATCACCACCTCAAGCTGAACCTCGGCAAGACGGAGCTGCTCTTCCTCCCGGGGAAGGACTGCCCGTTCCATGATCTCGCCATCACGGTTGACAACTCCATTGTGTCCTCCTCCCAGAGCGCTAAGAACCTTGGCGTGATCCTGGACAACACCCTGTCGTTCTCAACTAACATCAAGGCGGTGGCCCGTTCCTGTAGGTTCATGCTCTACAACATCCGCAGAGTACGACCCTGCCTCACACAGGAAGCGGCGCAGGTCCTAATCCAGGCACTTGTCATCTCCCGTCTGGATTACTGCAACTCGCTGTTGGCTGGGCTCCCTGCCTGTGCCATTAAACCCCTACAACTCATCCAGAACGCCGCAGCCCGTCTGGTGTTCAACCTTCCCAAGTTCTCTCACGTCACCCCGCTCCTCCGCTCTCTCCACTGGCTTCCAGTTGAAGCTCGCATCCGCTACAAGACCATGGTGCTTGCCTACGGAGCTGTGAGGGGAACGGCACCTCAGTACCTCCAGGCTCTGATCAGGCCCTACACCCAAACAAGGGCACTGCGTTCATCCACCTCTGGCCTGCTCGCCTCCCTACCACTGAGGAAGTACAGTTCCCGCTCAGCCCAGTCAAAACTGTTCGCTGCTCTGGCCCCCCAATGGTGGAACAAACTCCCTCACGACGCCAGGACAGCGGAATCAATCACCACCTTCCGGAGACACCTGAAACCCCACCTCTTTAAGGAATACCTAGGATAGGATAAAGTAATCCTTCTCACCCCCCCCCCCCCCCCCCCCCTTAAAAGATTTAGATGCACTATTGTAAAGTGGCTGTTCCACTGGATGTCATAAGGTGAATGCACCAATTTGTAAGTCGCTCTGGATAAGAGCGTCTGCTAAATGACTTAAATGTAAATGTAAATAGTCATCCACATCATCTACAGTATAGTCATCCACATCATCTACAGTATAGTCATCCACATCATCTACAGTATAGTCATCCACATCATCTACAGTATAGTCATCCACATCATCTACAGTATAGTCATCCACATCATCTACAGTATAGTCATCCACATCATCTACAGTATAGTCATCCACATCATCTACAGTATAGTCATCCACATCATCTACAGTATAGTCATCCACATCATCTTTCAGGCCCAATAATGACAAATGAGTTGGGTGAGAAATCAAGCACGTGTCACATCTCTGCTTCTGGTGTCACACACACACACACACACACACACACACACACACACACTCTAGCTTTGATCTCTGCACTTTGATCTCTGTGACTCCGTTTACGTGACCAACCGGAAATGCAGGGTGACTCACTCTGTGGTGTGAGTTGTGTGTTTCTGTGTCTGTCTGTGTCTGTGGCACTACTGCCACAGCCTCATAGACGCCACATCGCTAATACCCAGGAATTATTTGTAATGTCTGAGAAAACCAAGTACCCAAAACGTACTGTCTCTCTGCACTTTCTCTGTGAAGAAGAAATTTGGGCCAACAGATTGTGTCCCCAATGGAACCCTATTCTCTATACCAGTGAGTCCCAACTCCGCTCCTCAAGTACCCCGGATAAACATACCTGATTCAACTCATTGAGGGCTTGATGATTAGTTGCCAAGTTGAATCAGATGTGCTTGTCCAGGGCCACAATCAGAATGTGTACTGTTGGGGAACTGGAGTTGGAAACCACTGCCCTATGTATGAACTACTTTTGACCAGACCTCTATGGCCCTATGGGTGCTGGTCAAAAGTAGTGCACTACATAGGGAGTAGGGTGCCATTTGGGACACAAGCAGTTTTTCTGTTTATGTCAGCCAGTCAGCCAGGCAGAACCACAGTGATGTAACATGATGACGCCACCATTGTGCAGCGACTGGGTGACATTTGGAAGGGCTTCATCATTTTTCTTATGGTCATTGGAATGGGTCATTTCCTGTGACGTCATCGTGCCAATTTGGCTCAACGTGGTCACAATGCCATCACACCACACAGACACATGCATGCACACACACACCCTGCCATCTTACACAGTCTCAGGCCTGTCATCCTTGTCTTTTCATCTTTCATCAGGAAAGACTTTCTGTTCCCACTCTTTTTGTCTTCTTTTCTTTCTTGTGTATTTCACAAGCTTTAGAATAATAATAATAATAACACATTTAATTTGGAAGAACCCAAGGCGGATTAAAAAAATAAAAATAATAATAATAATAATTTAAAACAATCCAAAACCTAAAACATAGAACACAGACAACAATCAAAGCTGTATACAGGTGTGGTCAGATCAGGAGGACATGAGAACAGAATTAGCAGAGGTCCTTGAAAGCTTTTCTGAAAGGCACGGTCTTGAGCTGTGTCTTAAAGGAGGCCAGAGACTCTGCAGCCCTAATAGTGTCTGGAGGAGACTGCAGCCCTAATAGTGTCTGGAGGAGACTGCAGCCCTAATAGTGTCTGGAGGAGACTGCAGCCCTAATAGTGTCTGGAGGAGACTGCAGCCCTAATAGTGTCTGGAGGAGACTGCAGCCCTAATAGTGTCTGGAGGAGACTGCAGCCCTAATAGTGTCTGGAGGAGACTGCAGCCCTAATAGTGTCTGGAGGAGACTGCAGCCCTAATAGTGTCTGGAGGAGACTGCAGCCCTAATAGTGTCTGGAAGAGACTCTGCAGCCCTAATAGTGTCTGGAAGAGACTCTGCAGCCCTAATAGTGTCTGGAGGAGACTGCAGCCCTAATAGTGTCTGGAAGAGACTCTGCAGCCCTAATAGTGTCTGGAAGAGACTCTGCAGCCCTAATAGTGTCTGGAAGAGACTCTGCAGCCCTAATAGTGTCTGGAAGAGACTGCAGCCCTAATAGTGTCTGGAAGAGACTGCAGCCCTAATAGTGTCTGGAAGAGACTCTGCAGGCCTAATAGTGTCTGGAAGAGACTCTGCAGGCCTAATAGTGTCTGGAAGAGACTGCAGCCCTAATAGTGTCTGGAAGAGACTCTGCAGGCCTAATAGTGTCTGGAAGAGACTCTGCAGGCCTAATAGTGTCTGGAAGAGACTCTGCAGCCCTAATAGTGTCTGGAAGAGACTGCAGCCCTAATAGTGTCTGGAAGAGACTCTGCAGGCCTAATAGTGTCTGGAAGAGACTCTGCAGGCCTAATAGTGTCTGGAAGAGACTCTGCAGGCCTAATAGTGTCTGGAAGAGACTCTGCAGGCCTAATAGTGTCTGGAAGAGACTCTGCAGGCCTAATAGTGTCTGGAAGAGACTCTGCAGCCCTAATAGTGTCTGGAAGAGACTCTGCAGGCCTAATAGTGTCTGGAAGAGACTCTGCAGCCCTAATAGTGTCTGGAGGAGACTGCAGCCCTAATAGTGTCTGGAAGAGACTCTGCAGGCCTAATAGTGTCTGGAAGAGACTGCAGCCCTAATAGTGTCTGGAAGAGACTCTGCAGGCCTAATAGTGTCTGGAAGAGACTCTGCAGGCCTAATAGTGTCTGGAAGAGACTCTGCAGCCCTAATAGTGTCTGGAAGAGACTGCAGCCCTAATAGTGTCTGGAAGAGACTCTGCAGGCCTAATAGTGTCTGGAAGAGACTCTGCAGGCCTAATAGTGTCTGGAAGAGACTCTGCAGCCCTAATAGTGTCTGGAAGAGACTCTGCAGGCCTAATAGTGTCTGGAAGAGACTCTGCAGCCCTAATAGTGTCTGGAAGAGACTCTGCAGGCCTAATAGTGTCTGGAAGAGACTCTGCAGCCCTAATAGTGTCTGGAAGAGACTCTGCAGCCCTAATAGTGTCTGGAAGAGACTCTGCAGCCCTAATAGTGTCTGGAAGAGACTCTGCAGCCCTAATAGTGTCTGGAAGAGACTCTGCAGCCCTAATAGTGTCTGGAAGAGACTCTGCAGCCCTAATAGTGTCTGGAAGAGACTCTGCAGCCCTAATAGTGTCTGGAAGAGACTCTGCAGCCCTAATAGTGTCTGGAAGAGACTCTGCAGCCCTAATAGTGTCTGGAAGAGACTCTGCAGCCCCAATCGTGTCTGGAAGAGACTCTGCAGCCCCAATCGTGTCTGGAAGAGACTCTGCAGCCCTAATAGTGTCTGGAAGAGACTCTGCAGCCCTAATAGTGTCTGGAGGAGACTCTGCAGCCCTAATAGTGTCTGGAGGAGACTCTGCAGCCCTAATAGTGTCTGGAAGAGACTCTGCAGCCCTAATAGTGTCTGGAAGAGACTCTGCAGCCCTAATAGTGTCTGGAAGAGACTCTGCAGCCCTAATCGTGTCTGGAAGAGACTCTGCAGCCCTAATAGTGTCTGGAAGAGACTCTGCAGCCCCAATCGTGTCTGGAAGAGACTCTGCAGCCCTAATTGTGTCTGGAAGAGACTCTGTAGCCCTAATAGTGTCTGGAAGAGACTCTGTAGCCCCAATCGTGTCTGGAAGAGACTCTGCAGCCCTAATAGTGTCTGGAAGAGACTCTGCAGCCCTAATAGTGTCTGGAAGAGACTCTGCAGCCCCAATCGTGTCTGGAAGAGACTCTGCAGGCCTAATTGTGTCTGAAGGAGACTCTGCAGCCCTAATAGTGTCTGGAAGAGACTGCAGCCCTAATAGTGTCTGGAGGAGACTCTGCAGCCCTAATAGTGTCTGGAAGAGACTCTGCAGCCCTAATAGTGTCTGGAAGAGACTCTGCAGCCCTAATAGTGTCTGGAAGAGACTCTGCAGCCCTAATAGTGTCTGGAAGAGACTCTGCAGCCCTAATAGTGTCTGGAAGAGACTCTGCAGCCCTAATAGTGTCTGGAAGAGACTGCAGCCCTAATAGTGTCTGGAGGAGACTCTGCAGCCCTAATAGTGTCTGGAAGAGACTCTGCAGCCCTAATAGTGTCTGGAAGAGACTCTGCAGCCCTAATAGTGTCTGGAAGAGACTCTGCAGCCCTAATAGTGTCTGGAAGAGACTCTGCAGGCCTAATAGTGTCTGGAAGAGACTGCAGCCCTAATAGTGTCTGGAAGAGACTCTGCAGGCCTAATAGTGTCTGGAAGAGACTCTGCAGGCCTAATAGTGTCTGGAAGAGACTCTGCAGCCCTAATAGTGTCTGGAAGAGACTGCAGCCCTAATAGTGTCTGGAAGAGACTCTGCAGGCCTAATAGTGTCTGGAAGAGACTCTGCAGGCCTAATAGTGTCTGGAAGAGACTCTGCAGCCCTAATAGTGTCTGGAAGAGACTCTGCAGGCCTAATAGTGTCTGGAAGAGACTCTGCAGGCCTAATAGTGTCTGGAAGAGACTCTGCAGGCCTAATAGTGTCTGGAAGAGACTCTGCAGCCCTAATAGTGTCTGGAAGAGACTCTGCAGCCCTAATAGTGTCTGGAAGAGACTCTGCAGCCCTAATAGTGTCTGGAAGAGACTGCAGCCCTAATAGTGTCTGGAAGAGACTCTGCAGCCCTAATAGTGTCTGGAAGAGACTCTGCAGCCCTAATAATGTCTGGAAGAGACTGCAGCCCTAATAGTGTCTGGAGGAGACTCTGCAGCCCTAATAGTGTCTGGAAGAGACTCTGCAGCCCTAATAGTGTCTGGAAGAGACTCTGCAGCCCTAATAGTGTCTGGAAGAGACTCTGCAGCCCTAATAGTGTCTGGAAGAGACTCTGCAGCCCTAATAGTGTCTGGAAGAGACTCTGCAGCCCTAATAGTGTCTGGAAGAGACTGCAGCCCTAATAGTGTCTGGAAGAGACTCTGCAGCCCTAATAGTGTCTGGAAGAGACTCTGCAGCCCTAATAGTGTCTGGAAGAGACTGCAGCCCTAATAGTGTCTGGAAGAGACTCTGCAGCCCTAATAGTGTCTGGAAGAGACTCTGCAGCCCTAATAGTGTCTGGAAGAGACTCTGCAGCCCTAATAGTGTCTGGAAGAGACTGCAGCCCTAATAGTGTCTGGAAGAGACTCTGCAGCCCTAATAGTGTCTGGAAGAGACTCTGCAGCCCTAATAGTGTCTGGAAGAGACTCTGCAGGCCTAATAGTGTCTGGAAGAGACTCTGCAGCCCTAATAGTGTCTGGAAGAGACTGCAGCCCTAATAGTGTCTGGAAGAGACTCTGCAGCCCTAATAGTATCTGGAGGAGACTCTGCAGCCCTAATAGTGTCTGGAAGAGACTGCAGCCCTAATAGTGTCTGGAAGAGACTGCAGCCCTAATAGTGTCTGGAAGAGACTCTGCAGCCCTAATAGTATCTGGAGGAGACTCTGCAGCCCTAATAGTGTCTGGAAGAGACTCTGCAGCCCTAATAGTGTCTGGAAGAGACTCTGCAGCCCTAATAGTGTCTGGAAGAGACTCTGCAGGCCTAATAGTGTCTGGAAGAGACTCTGCAGGCCTAATAGTGTCTGGAAGAGACTCTGCAGGCCTAATCGTGTCTGGAAGAGACTCTGCAGCCCTAATAGTGTCTGGAAGAGACTCTGCAGCCATAATAGTGTCTGGAAGAGACTCTGCAGCCCTAATAGTGTCTGGAAGAGACTCTGCAGCCCTAATAGTGTCTGGAAGAGACTCTGCAGGTCTAATCGTGTCTGGAAGAGACTCTGCAGCCCTAACAGTGTCTGGAAGAGACTCTGCAGCCCTAATCGTGTCTGGAAGAGACTCTGCAGCCCTAATAGTGTCTGGAAGAGACTCTGCAGCCATAATAGTGTCTGGAAGAGACTCTGCAGCCCTAATAGTGTCTGGAAGAGACTCTGCAGCCCTAATAGTGTCTGGAAGAGACTCTGCAGGCCTAATTGTGTCTGGAAGAGACTCTGCAGCCATAATAGTGTCTGGAAGAGACTCTGCAGCCCTAATAGTGTCTGGAAGAGACTCTGCAGCCCTAATAGTGTCTGGAAGAGACTCTGCAGGCCTAATAGTGTCTGGAAGAGACTCTGCAGGCCTAATAGTGTCTGGAAGAGACTCTGCAGCCCTAATAGTGTCTGGAAGAGACTCTGCAGCCCTAATAGTGTCTGGAAGAGACTCTGCAGCCCTAATAGTGTCTGGAGGAGACTCTGCAGCCCTAATAGTGTCTGGAAGAGACTCTGCAGGCCTAATTGTGTCTGGAAGAGACTCTGCAGCCCTAATCGTGTCTGGAAGAGACTCTGCAGCCATAATAGTGTCTGGAAGAGACTCTGCAGCCCTAATCGTGTCTGGAAGAGACTCTGCAGGCCTAATAGTGTCTGGAAGAGACTCTGCAGCCATAATAGTGTCTGGAAGAGACTCTGCAGCCCTAATAGTGTCTGGAAGAGACTCTGCAGCCCTAATAGTGTCTGGAAGAGACTCTGCAGGCCTAATTGTGTCTGGAAGAGACTCTGCAGCCATAATAGTGTCTGGAAGAGACTCTGCAGCCATAATAGTGTCTGGAAGAGACTCTGCAGCCCTAATAGTGTCTGGAAGAGACTCTGCAGCCCTAATAGTGTCTGGAAGAGACTCTGCAGCCCTAATAGTGTCTGGAAGAGACTCCTCAGCCCTAATAGTGTCTGGAAGAGACTCTGCAGCCCTAAGAGTGTCTGGAAGAGACTCTGCAGTCCTAATAGTGTCTGGAAGAGACTATGCAGCCCTAATAGTGTCTGGAAGAGACTCTGCAGCCCTAATAGTGTCTGGAAGAGACTGCAGCCCTAATAGTGTCTGGAAGAGACTCTGCAGCCCTAATAGTGTCTGGAGGAGACTCTGCAGGCCTAATAGTGTCTGGAAGAGACTCTGCAGCCCTAATAGTGTCTGGAGGAGACCCTGCAGCCCCAATCGTGTCTGGAAGAGACTCTGCAGCCTTAATCGTGTCTGGAAGAGACTCCGCAGCCCTAATAGTGTCTGGAAGAGACTCTGCAGCCCTAATAGTGTCTGGAAGAGACTGCAGCCCTAATAGTGTCTGGAAGAGACTCTGCAGCCCTAATAGTGTCTGGAGGAGACTCTGCAGGCCTAATAGTGTCTGGAAGAGACTCTGCAGCCCTAATAGTGTCTGGAGGAGACCCTGCAGCCCCAATCGTGTCTGGAAGAGACTCTGCAGCCTTAATCGTGTCTGGAAGAGACTCCGCAGCCCTAATAGTGTCTGGAAGAGACTCTGCAGCCCTAATAGTGTCTGGAAGAGACTCTGCAGGCCTAATTGTGTCTGAAGGAGACTCTAATCGTGTCTGGAAGTGCGTTCGACAGCTGCAGAGCCACTCAACTGAAAGCCCTGTCACCCATCGTTTTTAGTCTGCTGCAGGGCTGCTGAAGGGAGACGGACCTGGAGGAGGGTAGGCTGCTGGAGGGAGACTGACCTGGGGGAGAGAAGGCTGCTGGAGGGAGACTGACCTGGGGGAGAGAAGGCTGCTGGAGGGAGACAGACCTGGAGGAGGGTAGGCTGCTGGAGGGAGACAGACCTGGAGGAGGGTAGGCTGCTGGAGGGAGACTGACCTGGAGGAGGGTAGGCTGCTGGAGGGAGACTGACCTGGGGGACAGAAGGCTGCTGGAGGGAGACAGACCTGGAGGAGAGAAGGCTGCTGGAGGGAGACAGACCTGGAGGAGAGAAGGCTGCTGGAGGGAGACAGACCTGGAGGAGGGTAGGCTGCTGGAGGAAGACAGACCTGGAGGAGAGAAGGCTGCTAGAGGGAGACAGATCTGGAGGAGAGAAGGATGCTGGAGGGAGACAGACCTGGAGGATTCACTTCTGACTCACTGTTGCTGGATTATGTATTAATGTGATTCTGTGTGTGTGTGTGTGTGTGTGTGTGTGTGTGTGTGTGTGTGTGTGTGTGTGTGTGTGTGTGTGTGTGTGTGTGTGTGTGTGTGTGTGTGTGTGTGTGTGTGTGTGTGTGTGTGTGTGTGTGTGTGTGTGTGTGCGTGCGTGCGTGCGTGCGTATGGTATGGAGTCACATTATAAAATATGGAACACATAGCATTAGCAATACCGTTATAATAATGTAATGCTGTAATAATTCTGTTACAGTCCTCTGGTTTGAAACATAAAAATGCTGACGGTGTTATGATCATACAGGATCATACAGTGTATACGGAGCTTTTAATAAACATGGTGGGGAGATGGGGAAGAGATTCCTCTTGGAGAGAGCTGAGCCTGTTGTGCGTCATCAGAGAGGGCTTTGGAAGAGTCATACACTTCATCTATTGACAGAGACTGTGGAATGAAACGCGCACACACACACATTTGTTTTACTATCCTTGTGGGGACCCAAAAATGTATTCCCATTTATTATATATTTTTTTCCTAACCCCTAATCCTAAACCTAAACCTAACCCCAACCCCCTAATCCCTAACTCCTAAACCTAACTGTAAAACTAAACCTAGCCCCTAACCTTAATCCTAACCCTAATTGTAACCCTAATCCTTAAACCTAACCCTAAACCTGAAATATAATTTGAACACACACTTGTGCATGTAGGTGCAGGAGAGAAGCGTGGTAGTGTATGAATCAGCCATCAGCAGCACTATTGCACATTTTGTGTGCGTGGGCCCAACCCCTTCCACCTGTCCTGCCCAAAGCTAAAAACAATGGACACAATATATTACCATAGGCACCATATACTACCATACGGACAATATACTATCAATATACTACCATACAGACAATATACTACCGTACGAACAATATACTACCGTACGGACAATATACTATCAATATACTACCATACAGACAATATACTATCAATATACTACCGTACGAACAATATACTACCATACAGACAATATACTATCAATATACTACCGTACGAACAATATACTACCATACAGACAATATACTACCGTACGAACAATATACTACCATACAGACAATATACTACCGTACGGACAATATACTATCAATATACTACCGTACGAACAATATACTACCATACAGACAATATACTACCGTACGAACAATATACTACCATACAGACAATATACTACCGTACGAACAATATACTACCATACGGACAATATACTACCGTACGGACAATATACTATCAATATACTACCGTACGAACAATATACTACCATACAGTCAATATACTACCGTACGGACAATATACTACCATACGGACAATATACTACCGTACGGACAATATACTACAATACAGACAATATACTACCAATATACTACCATACGGACAATATACTACCAATATACTACCATACGGACAATATACTACCAATATACTACCATACGGACAATATACTACAGTACGGACAATATACTACCGTACGGACAATATACTACCATAAGGACAATATACTACCCATATACTACCATACGGACAATATACTACCGTACGGACAATATGCTATCATACGGACAATATACTACCGTATGGACAATATGCTACAATACAGACAATATACTACCATACTGACAATATACTACAATACACTAGCTATATACTACC
The DNA here is from genome assembly GCF_045679555.1 of Salvelinus alpinus. Classification (NCBI taxonomy): domain Eukaryota; kingdom Metazoa; phylum Chordata; class Actinopteri; order Salmoniformes; family Salmonidae; genus Salvelinus; species Salvelinus alpinus. The sequence continues at coordinate 77,185,163 of NC_092087.1, forward strand.
ATACGGACAATATACTACCGTACGGACAATATACTACCAATATACTACCATACGGACAATATACTACAATACAGACAATATACTACCAATATACTACCATACGGACAATATACTATTGTATGGACAATATACTACCAATATACTACCATACGGACAATATACTACCAATATACTACCATACAGACAATATACTACTATATGGACAATATACTACCAATATACTACCATACGGACAATATACTATTGTATGGACAATATACTACCAATATACAACCATACGGACAATATACTACCAATATACTACCATACGGACAATATACAACCAATATACTCCCATACGGACAATATACTACCTGTATACTACCATACGGACAATATACTACCATACGGACAATATACTATTGTATGGACAATATACTACCAATATACTACCATACGGACAATATACTACCAATATACTACCATACAGACAATATACTACCAATATACTACTATATGGACAATATACTACCAATATACTACCATACGGACAATATACTACCAATATACTACCATACGGACAATATACAACCGATATACTACCAGACGGACAATATACTACCAGTATACTACCATATGGACAATATACTACCATACGGACAATATACTACCAATATACTACCATACGGACAATATACTACAAATATACTACCATACGGACAATATACTACCATATGGGCAATATACTACCAATATACTACCATACGGGCAATATACTACCATATGGACAATATACTATCATATGGACAATATACTACCATGCGGACAATATACTACCATATGGACGATATGCTACAATACGCAAGCAGGGAGCTCAAAATAGACATCTTACATACTGTTGTTTTATCCATCCCTGAGGTTCTGGAGGTGAGTTATCATCCCCTCTCTCTTCCCCCAGGAGAGCCCCAGGAAAAGATCCCCCAGTAGGATTGACTCATCCAGCTGACTCATCCAGCTGAGTTGATTCATCAGAAGACCCTGGGGGGCATGGTTCCTGGTTCATGCCTGGGAGTGTTAATGCAGGTAGACTTGCTGACATAGATCATGTCAGTTGAATTGGTAGAGAAAGCAAAGAGTTCCTGTAATTTACAGGGAGTGTTAAAACAGGAAGATGTTACTGACACAGATAACATCTTCACAGGTGAATTAGAATACGGATAGATTTCCAGTTAAAGGGGTGTGGTCTATAGAGGCATTGGCAGGGTAATTAATCTGATTACAAACAAAAATGTACTTGTAATCAATTATGTTACCAGCAAAGATATTGCTATCAGATTACAGATACTTTTGAAAAACTTTTGAAAAACTTCTTGGATTACTTTTAAATTCAGAAAGGATGTTTGCAAGAAAAAAATATTAATTGTGACAACTTTCTGTTTTCTCAATGACATTCAATTCAGCGGGATCACCCCCCCGCGGGACGGTTGAGCTAACGTAGGCTAATGTGATTAGCATGAGGTTGTAATTAACAAGAAAAAATCCCAGTACATAGACATATCTGATATGGACAGAAAGCTTCAATTCTTGTTAATCTAACTGCACTGTCCAATTTACAGTAGCTATTACAGTGAAATAATATCATGCTATTGTTTGAGGAGAGTGCACAATTATGAACTAGAAAATGTATTAATAAACTTTTTTTATTATTTTTTAATAATTGATACAACATTTTAAACAGATATGCAATGGTTCATTGGATCAGTCTAAAACGTTGCACATACACTGCTGCCATCTAGTGGCCAAAATCTAAATTGCGCCTGGGCTGGAATAATACATTATGGCCTTTCTCTTGCGTTTCAAAGGTGATTGTACAAAAAAAACTGCATGTTTTTCTTTGTATTATCTTTTACCAGATCTAATGTGTTCAAAGTGTTTCCTTTCAAATGGTATCAAGAATATGCATATCCTTGCTTTAGGTCCTGAGCTACAGGCAGTTAGATTTGGGTATGTCATTTTAGGTGAAAATTGAAAAAAGGGTCAGATCATTAAGTTTGTTCCACCTGAATGAGTCTGACCACAAGTCAGAGACCACTATGATGACACACCAAATGTGTTTGATGGATCATTTTTGTCTTCTTCTAATGTCTCTTAAGGGGAAAGTAACTGAAAGTAATCAGATTACGTAACTGAGTTTGGGCAATCCAAAAGTTACGTTACTGATTACAATTTTGGGCGGGTAACTAGCAACTGTACGGATTACATTTAGAAAGTAACCTTCGAAAGTAGTATGGTGGCTTAGTTGACCACAACAACAAGAAAGTCTGTCCACAGAATTTGGGTTGCAAAGATCAGACCCTGATCCAAGTGAAGTGGTTTAGATTGTGCAAGCCTGCTTTGGACCCATATCTACCCAGGCCCACTTCTCTTCTCCACTGTGCCCCACCAGAGTGTCTCCAGGCTGGGGGAAGGAAGCCAGAGCTGGTAGATCCATGGCCAGGAGCTCCGTGTGTGTGTGTGTGTGTGTGTGTGTGTGTGTGTGTGTGTGTGTGTGTGTGTGTGTGTGTGTGTGTGTGTGTGTGTGTGTGTGTGTGTGTGTGTGTGTGTGCCACTATGCCATGAGTCAAACGTTAGACAGAAACACCCTGTTGTTCAGGCAAAACACATCAAACACAATCAATTCCATTGAGTCAAGTCACATTTCAGAACAGAGTCACCGTGATCAAATTTGCGACATAGCGTTGGCAATGTTATAAATGTGAAATAATAATGCAATAATGGTATAACAATATTGTAATGCCTTTGTCGTGTCTGGCTGACAACATTAAAAGCTGACAGTGTTCTGCCCATATTGGACACACACACACACACACACACACACACACACACACACACACACACACACACACACACACACACACACACACACACACACACACACACACACACACACACACACACACACACACACACACACACACACACACACACACACACACACTGTAATTATCCTGTCTGGTTTACAACACTAAAACCTGACAGTGTTATGATCATATTACAGAAGAGTTCATTGGCCTCAACGTGCATCACCTACACACACACGAGCGCACGCATGAACACACACCTATATATGAGGGGCTCTTAATAAATAGGGCAGGGAGATGAGGAAGAGATGTATTACAGAGCTGAGCCTGTTGAGATGTGCGTCATCAGAGAGGGCTTTGGAGGAGTCATGCAGTCATATATTGATTTGAGACCGCGGAATGACACAAACACACACATGGAAGAACACCTGTGCGAACACACACACACACACACACACACACACACACACACACACACACACACACACACACACACACACACACACACACACACACTCTTGTGCATGCAGGTGCAGGAGAGACGCATTGTAGTGAATGAATCAGCCATCACTATTGTACATTGTGGATGTTACGGCCCAACCTCTTCCACCCAGCGTTCATTTTCACACTCTTCTTTAGATTTCGTCTAGTGTTAGTCATTTTGACGTCTTAGCTACATTTTTGTCATTCGAATATTGATTTAGCTATTGTCAAAATGACAAAAACAGTGGGCCATTTTAGTAAACTAAATTCCCTTTCATTTGAGAGAGAGAGAAGCACAATCCCCAGATGGTGCTGTAAAGGATTGGCAGTAGTATGGGTTGCACCTCTGTCACTCAGTGTTGTCATTACCATTGTTATCAACGTTCCAGACGCTGCAGATCAAGGCTCAGGCTAAGGTCCAGAATGCAGACACAGCAGGCAGATAGTATGAGTCTCAGAGTTTATTATAGAACAAGGGGCAGGCAAAAGGGAAGTCAAGGCAGGCAAAGAGTCGTAATCCAAATCAGAGACAGGCAGGTACAGGACGGCAGGCAGGATCAGGACACGCAGAAAGGTCAGAACTGGGAAGACTAGGACAAACAGAAACTAGAGCAAAGGGAACACAGGAACGCGCTGGTAGGACTTGATGGGACGAGACGAACTGGCAACAGACAAACAGAACAAATAGGTATAAATACACAGGAGATAATGGAGACAAATGGGAGACACCTGGTGGGGGGTGGAGACAAGCACAAGACAGGTGAAACAGATCAGGGTGTGACACCACAGCCGCAAGTAGTACGGGGATAATGACTTTGAATGAGAGATAATGTCTGTTTCCCCCAGTGATGAGGTCGAGGGTTCACATGAACTCAAAATAAAGTTATTTACCCAGCCAGATACATTGTAGTGGCAAGAGGAATTTAGTCAATAAATTGTTTCCTATCCATTGTCCTTTCTTTCTGTGCCGCCAAATGTCTGTATATAGGGTACTGGTAATGTTATGGCAACGTTCAGTTGCAAAACGTTCTTGAACGTTGCAGATAGAAATTCCATGAATTCCACGTTATCCCTTATTCAACATGTCAGAGAGTCATGTTTGTCCTACATAGGATATTTCTATTTGAATGTTCCAAAACGTGGCGTCCTACCGTCCCCCAGGATGTTAGCTATAGCTAGCTAATGAGGTAACATGACTGAACAAGGTGTAGCCTAAATAAATGGTTAACGGTCCGGTCCGCAAGTAACCTTGTTTAAGAACAGCCTGCGATGTGCTTTGTGAATGCAAGATGTGGCCCACCAATGCACGATAGAAAGAAACAAACGTAGCGCCGGCATTATGGGTCATATCTTTTGAACGGTAATGGCTAGAATCAAGCCGTTTTCTCTGAGAAAAAGAAGGAAACTTGGCTAGTGTGTTGGCTACAGAACCTGGTAATGAAACGCAGTGGGGAAAGTGCGAGGGTTTAGCGAGACTACAAATTCCAAAACGTTTCTATACTCAAGGGATAGAAAAATATAGCTAGACTGATGTTTTGCTATTAAACTTAATGCTGCTATTGTTTTTAATTTATTTGGTAAAGCAGCGTGTGTTTCTTAACCAGGTAAAGGGTTTCTAGAAGGCTGGTGGTGACTGGTTAGCTACTGGGAAGCCAAAGATCAAATCAAATCAAACTTTATTTGTCACATGCCCCGAATACAACAAGTGTAGACTTTACTGTGAAATGCTTACTTACAAGCCCTTAACCAACAGTGCAGTTCAAGAAGAAGAAAATATTTACCAAGTAGACTAAAATAAAAAGTAATAACAAAAAGTAACACAATAAGAATAACAATTGTGAGGCTGCATACAGGGGGCACCAGTACCCAGTCAGTGTGCAGGGGTACAGGCTAGTTGAGGTAATCTGTACATGTAGGTGGGGGCGAAGTGACTATTAATAGGTAACAAACAAACAGCGAGTAACAGCAGTGTACAAAAGGGAGGGGGTCAATGTAAATTGTCCGGTGGCGAGCTTCGGTACCGTTGCCGTGCGGTAGCAAAGAAAACAGTCTTGGGTGACTGGAGTGTCTGACAATTTTATGGGCTTTCCTCTGACACCGCCTGGTATAGAGGTCCTGGATGGCAGAAAGCTTGACCCCAGTGATGTACTGGGCCGTACACACTACCCTCTGAAGCGCCTTACGGTCAGATGCCGAGCAGTTGCCATACCAGGCGGTGATGCAACCAGAGAGTCGCATGGGCGAGGTGTATCATCGGAGCCGAAGTGGAGCTTGTCTGTCTGCCTGGTGCCTGTCTGCCTGTCTGCCTGGTGCCTGGTGCCTGGTGCCTGTCTGCCAACACTCATCGCTTGCTCCCCCGCAGTTCACAAGCGGATGTAGACTAGGCTGTGTTCCGGGTGTGGCGCATCCTTCCCACTGCTGAACAGAACTGCGCTCTGCTGCTAATTGTGCTTATCACTGAAAAGCTCTCAATCTCTTGTCCAGTGCACTTAGTAGTCAGATTTTAGTCTTGTCTCGTTTTAGTCAACTGAAATTAAAATCATTTTTGTTTAGCTATAGTTTTTGCTGGGTCTATTTAGTCAGTTATAGTCTTGTTACTTGGCACTGAAAAATAGGTGGTTGACAAATATTTGAATCACTATTTTTGTTGATGAAATGAACCCTTCTTCCACCTTCCCTGCCCAGAGCTACACAACCATAACCACTACACACACAGGAAGCTGGAAACAGCCCCCTATCTCTCTCAATGGCCCTATCATACTTCTCTTTAACACATCGCTGATGGTTTGGAAATTCTCCAGGAGAGCCCGAGGTAACCAAGACTTCT